>NW_028155783.1:0-99340 GCF_963454915.1 Gymnoscopelus microlampas | reverse complement strand
ACTTCGAAGGAACGTTCAGAGACAACAAGATGACAGTAAGTGCTAAAGCAATAAGCCACACAATGCCCTGCTTTACCCTGGATTTTACACCGGCTACGAGGCGTACGTATGGGAACACTACTCT
This sequence comes from Gymnoscopelus microlampas, assembly GCF_963454915.1. NCBI lineage: Eukaryota > Metazoa > Chordata > Actinopteri > Myctophiformes > Myctophidae > Gymnoscopelus > Gymnoscopelus microlampas. Next base: position 99,216 of record NW_028155783.1, on the reverse strand, counting down.
AGTCTTCTGACCCTCTGCAGCATGAAAATCATAGATATATGATATGATATATGATCTGCTATTTTTTTTTTAAATTGTAAAAGTTAGTGCAAATCTTCTGAATATTTCATTTTTTTAAAAGCGAACATTTGTAACTCAAATCTTGCTTCTGGGGATTCTACAAATGTCTTCTAAATCCTAACAGTTTTCTTAAAGAACTTTCATGTTGCTATAATATCAGTGGTTCTCAAACTTCTTTCATGTCTAGGACAACCCAAAATGATATGTATTTGGCCGCGGACCCCCATCTCAAGATATGTTGTTCCAGAGACCCCTCTAGAAGCAAAGATTTTAGTAAAAATGTTCGCTTTTAAAAAATATATTTATATTCAAAGATTTGCACAAACGTTCCACGATTTTTCAAAAAATAGCAGATCTACAAGTTCATAGCGTGTCACTCGGTGCCGTGCTATGAGCTTGTATATCTACTATTTTTGAATAGCCAAATAAATCTTAAAATGACACAGATGCGTTCCTGGTCTTAATGGGTTAAGACAATCAATGTTTCGTCATAGACCTTCAGGCATCTCCATATGCATTTTTTTCATTTTACTCTAATAATAATTTCACGGATTATTTTTTACAAGACAGTAGTCCCCAAAACTACCAGCACAAACCAGGCAGTTGCTGTGCAAATGGAAAGGTACTGGAGCAAAACCGAGCGGTACAATTTGGGGTATCTCTCTCTTGTTTTAAAGTGATGTAAAACCTTGCACATACACAGGACGAAAAGGAGCTCTTCTCTTACCTTGCCATATCCCTGAATTACCTTCCAAAGTTTAAAATCGATCTTAAATTAATGACTTTGACACTAATTGGACTTAGATGAACTTATCCCCCGGCTGACCCTTGGATGCAGATAGCTCACTCCTTTGGTGTGCCTCTTTTAAGTTGCTTGTCCTATGTGTAGTGTTTTTTTCATTGTTTATATTAGTATATATTATTGTGTTTTTGTGTGGCGTTTGTATAGTCTGTTGGATGTTTTTTTTTTTTATAATGGACCGCAATGGAAACAATGTTCTGCTTTTTTTTGTGATTAATATGTTTTTATTGGTGATTCTGTTCTTTTCACTGTTGCCAATAAAGTATTCTATCTATATGAACAACAGAATAGTGAACGGTATCCATTGAACAGCATAGTGAATATTGTTAATAAGACAGGTGCAGTGATAGTGATACATGTGGTCCTAGATGTGTTTTTATCCAGTATTGAACCACGGGACTCAGCTATTCAGAATCCAGGACTGGAACTATTTGTTTTAGAAGGTGAATGAACACACAGTCCAGCAGAGGAGACATACTATACAGTATTTAATTTGTTTGTCTTGTTTTTATTGTTTTATTACTAGCAGTCAAACCTCCATTCTGTGCAGACAGTCAGGACCTTTCAGAGACCTTGTGCATTACTGCATCAAAGATCCCATATCTGCTTAACATAATATATGTTTATCTAATATATATCTGTATATTGTAATTATGTGTTCATGTTTATTAATACAATATGTCTTACATAGCCTATACAGTATTAACAACATTTTTTTTTTTACTTCCCCCACTGCCAGCATTATTTTAACCTTTTTTAATCATTTTTTAAGTAGTCACAAAATATTTTCCGTGATCACCGTCCTCACGGTGATCCCCGCATTACACACACACAGGAGTCTCGTAGAATCGTGGAAAAAAAAATCCGATTGTGGTAATCCGTTCCATAATTGCAGCCAATTGAAAATAGCATGTTTCACCCAAAATAACATGGTAAAAAAAAAAGTACACAGGAGCCGAGATACAGGATTTTAAAGTAATAAGTTAACCAAGGAGTGAATGGAGCTAGAAATCTTTGGATCGCGATATCTCTGGTTCTGTGTGGATAAATTGAAAAAAACGGTATACTCGTTGTTGGCGGTAAACGGGTGTATTTTTCAACAACGGTTATACTCATGTTTGGCAGGTAATGTGATAACTCAATATAGGCCTGGACGTTCAGAACACCTGTATTTATATATTGTATTGATGTGTTCATGTCTAGTGTTGGTTATTAATACAGTATGTATTTAACAGTATACGCTATGTGTTAACCCACCAACTGTGTGTGTGTGTGTGTGTGTGTGTGTGTGTGCGTGTGCGTGTGCGTGTGCGTGTGCGCATATGTGCGTGTGTGTGTGTTGCGTGCGTGCGTGCGTGCGTGCGTGCGTGCGTGCGTGCGTGCGTGCGTGCGTGCGTGCGTGCGTGCGTGCGTGCGTGCGTGCGTGCGTGCGTGTGTGTGTGTCTGTGCATGTGCATGTGCGCGTGTGTGTGTTGCGTGTATGTTTCCAGGGTGCAGGTCTTCTAGTGTGTGATGACGACACGGTTTTCCAGGGAGAGTTCTCTGATGATTGGACCATCAGTGGAAAGGTAGCCGACATATTTATTCATTCTTATTCATCCATTCATAACTTAGAGCAGGGGTCTTCAACCTTTTCAGGCCAAGGACCCCCTAGCTGAGAGAGAGATAAAGCAGGGACCCCCTACTCCATATTGTATAAAATTGTGTTTCAGATTTGTTTTACTTAGTCTGCTCTTTTTTCCCCTCTACACCTATAGCCTCTTTGCCAAAAATAGCCGATCTACAAGCTCTCAACGCCTCGCAGTGCGAGGCGTTGAGAGCTTGTAGATCTGCTATTTTTGGCTAAAGTTCTCCTCAGAAAAAGGGGATGCTAGGGTTCAAGTGGTTACGGTAAAAGAAAGAAATGTCACACAAAGACTTGGCGGCAGCCGGCAGGGCCGCATTAAGACCCCTCAGGGCCGTGGAACACCACAAAATCAAAGGCCCCCCCAGTGGCGAAATTTTTCGGGTCTAATTCGGGTCTAATTCGGTCTAATTCGGGTCTAAATCGGTCTAATTCGGTCTAATTCGGGTCTAATTCGGTTCTATTTGACCAATATAAATCAACATTTTTTTTTAAATACACAAAAATTAAATACACAATTCTCACAGGGCCCTGCAGGCTGCGGGCCGTGGAACACAAGTTCCACTAGGTTCCACGGTTAATGCGGCCCTGCTTGGCGGACCCCCTGTAGTTGCTCTGAGGATCCCCTAGGGGTCCCGGACCCCCTGTTGAAGACCCCTGACTTAGAGTTTGTCATTTGTACACTCTTTGAGTTACATTTACACTCTTATTGACAAATAATCATCAATCTGTCCATTACTAAGTGCTTGTGTTTCACCTCCCATGTCTCCCACCAGGGGGTGCTGTCTCTCCCCAATGCAGACAGTGTGGATGGGGTGTTCAGTGGGGAGTGGTCCACGGGGTTAAAGGTCACGGGAACCTTCACCAAAATCAACCTCCACGATGTGGACAAGAAACCCAGGAACCTCCTCAAGTGAGTACAGTACACGTTTATGTTGTTGCTGTCGGGCAGAAACTTCATATCTCCATATTTCAACTTTTCATGTTTATTTTTTACTTTTGTTTGTCTTTCTGGGGGGGGGGGGGGGGGGGGTAGCAAAAATAGCTGACCTGCATTCTCAACTGAAGTAAAGGTGAAAGTGGTTATGTGTGTCTTGTGTTAACCCTTTAAGACCGGGAAAGCATCATTTGTGTCATTTTAAGATTTCTATAGCTAGTCAAAAATAGCAGATATACAAGTTCATAAGCTTGTCGATCTGCTATTTTTGAAAAATCTTGAACATTTTTGCAAATCCTGGAATATATATTTTCTGAAGCGAACATTGGTAAAATATTTAGTTCCAGGGACCCCCAGAAGCAAAGATTTTAGTTACAGTAGCTTTGGTGCACTATCATCACCACTACAACAACACAACTCAAGTCATAATGTGTGTGTACCAATACTGGTACATTCATTGTTTTCTGCACACTATTAAAACAAGTGTGTGTGTGTGTGTGTGTGTGTGTGTGTGTGTGTGTGTGTGTGTGTGTGTGTGTGTGTGTGTGTGTGTGCGTGTGCGTGCGTGTGCGTGCGTGTGTGTGTGTGTGTGCACAGAGAGGTGGGAGGCAGTGCGGTGCGTGCAGATCATAAGTGGCAGTGTGTGTTTGAGGAGTGCTGGAGGCGTCTGGGCTGTGGACCCACTGGAGACCTGAACACTGCCTGGTCCAACATCGCTGTGACCATCACTACCGCACGCAGAGAGAGGTACACACACATTTGAAATATGTATTCATGTCCACATAAACAGAAGTACAATATGTACAAAGGACATAAACACTGCCAGTGCAGTCAGATAAAGGGAAAACAGCCAGTTACAAAGTGCATGTAAAGCAGAGCAGTGTTACATACAAAACAAAATATGGCATATTTGTCGAACACAGCGGACAACAATCATGGGTAAAGGAAACAACACCTCCTCAAAATTGAGCGGCTTCCTATAATAGCTGATATTGAGCAGTACCTTGCTAATTGTTTAGCCCTCCTTTTGGAGAGGCCGGCCATTTGCAGGCCCCTCACAACCAACTTTTGCACGTGTCCTAGGACCTAGACTACCAAAGATAAAAACCAAAAGTTTACATCTGTAGCCTAGCTGAGAGATGGTCTGCTCTAGCTGATGATATTTTAGCACTTTGGTTAGGAGTGTTAAAATCTCCCTATGGTTTTCATTAACAACAATGACATCAGGGGTGTTAGCTGAAATGTTAGAGAACACAGAATCATCGTTCCACAGGTTAAATATGCTCGGCTTCACAGTAGAATGCTTATACAGCATGATGGAGGACCTGAAAATAGAAGATATATCTTTTGATATCAAATCCACTATTCTGTCATGCCTACTTATGTAGAGTCTGTATACATGCAAAGCATACCATACCATAGATTTAAGAGGATGCCATTGTATTACATTTATTTAAGTACAGTATCAAAATAAACTGTCCTTGATTTGAAAGGTCTAGACAACAATACTCCAATGAGGAAAAGATTGAAAAGAATGAAATTCAAATGACCAATGAGGTTTATAAAACATTTATAAAATGATTTAGAAATGTTTGGTAATGTTTTACTAACTATGGAGAAAATGCAAAGATCTCAAAACACACAGACACACACACACACACACACACACACACACACACACACACACACACACACACACACACACACACACAAGCTCTCCTTAATACTTTACTTTTTATATGGCAGAGATGCTGTTACCCACGGAGTACCGAGTGATATGATGTTACTTATGCTGTGTGTGTGTGTGTGTGTGTGTGTGTGTGTGTGTGTGTGTGTGTAGTCCACAGCTGAGCAGATCTCAGATCAGGGTTCTGGAGCAGTTGGAGTTCATTCCTCAACATGAAGAAGCAGTGACTGCTGCAAACTATGACAATATACCAAGATACCTGGCCAAGGCACGTGTGTGTGTGTGTGTGTGTGTGTGTGTGTGTGTGTGTGTGTGTGTGTGTGTGTGTGTGTGTGTGTGTGTGTGTGTGTGTGTGTGTGTGTGTGTGTGTGTGTGTGTGTGTGTGTGTGTGTGTTAATTTATTTTTAATTTGTCCAACAATAATAAAACAGCATTATGTGCAAAAAAATATTGCTTTCTATTCCATTACAGTTGTACTAGTCAAGTTTTTTTTTTTTTTTTTTGTAAATTATTTAGTTTTTTTGGTATTTTGAAGTTTGAAAACAGAGTTTGAAGTCGGTCCTTTGCATGCAGATGACCATATATGGGCATAGCGGTCGGATATGTGGCTCTGGACAATCGGATCTATCCAGGGTCCCCATGGTCATGAAATTCCTGGAAATATTTTGAAATTAAAAAAACAACAACCCAGTACTGGAAAAGGTTTGTAATTGATCAAAGGTCCTGGAATTTATCAAGGGTCCTGGATTTTTTTTTGGCTATGCATTGTTTTTGGCTATTGATTTTTTTGAATACAAAACATTTTCATAAACATGTATAACATTACACGAAATATGTGACATAAGTAGTTTTTCGCCGAACGGGCTGTGTAACACCCCATCCACACAAATGCGACGTGATGCTACGTGACGCGAAGCGAGCGGGCGATGAAATCTCATTAAAATACATGTTTTTGAATGAGACCGTCCTGACCTACCGCGAGCGACAACGAACCGTGCAACAACGTCGTCCACCCCTCCTATTTTCGCTCGCAGGGTCACTATGCCCTAATTTTGCACGAAATGTTGAATGAAATTGTACTATTTTATATTCTATGCTTTATTTTTGCTACACTGCCTATCTTTGGGCATTGTACATAGGAGTAAGAGACACATTATTGCGCTGAATGATTGTTTTATAGGCCTGGAAATTGGGCTAAATATTCTGGAAAAGTTTTGGAAAAGTTTTGGAAATTCATTGCTAAAAATGTGTGGGGACCCTATATCCCTATATATGGGCGTATCAGGTTTCTTTAATGGTTGTGTCTGAGTCATAGTGAGTGACATGCCTATATATGGGCATATCAGAACTTGTCGCTGCGAGCATAAATTGGTCTTTACAGTCACTGGTTACAAACATGCAGAAGGTGATTTTATCCCCTGAGTGTAACTTGTAAGGCATCACTTACTGCCTGGATCTGGTCGGGGAGAGACTGTTAATAATGTGTATGTTGTGACTTTGAACTGTGTGTGTGTGTGTGTGTGTGTGTGTGTGTGTGTGCGCGCGCGTACGCGTACGTAGGCATGTGAGACTCCTCTCCATCCTCTCGGCTGGTTGGTGGAGACGTTAGTGACATCATACAGGATGACCTATGTGGGCGTCGGCTCCAACCGCAGGCTCCTCCCACAGGCTGTGCAGGAGTTCCAGTCCTACATGACACGCCTCTTCAATGTCGTCAGGTACTTTTGACTCATTGGTTGAATACTTTATTATTAGTCTGAAATGTAAACAGCACAAGGTACAGTCAGACATTTAGGCTACAGAAGGATAACACCAAAAAAGTTCTGGGACTTGTTTCCATTGGGGTCCTTTGTATTCAATTCTTTGGGGCGGCAGTGGCTCAGGGGTAGAGTGGCTGGGTAGAGTGAACTGGAAACCGCAAGGTTCCCAGTTGGATCCCGGGTTGGGGCGCTCCCCCAGAGTTAGTGTAGAAGTGTCCTTGAGCCCGACGCTGAACCCCTAATTGCTCCCGATGAGCAGGTTGTTGCATGGTTTCCTCTGCCATCGGTGTATGAATGTGTGTGTGTGTAATGCACAATCTATGTAGCTTTGGATAAAAGCGCTGTATAAATGCGCTGTATAAATGCACCATTTACCATTCATCAACATAGCATAAAAATAACACAATAATACATACAAACAACAATTACAAAACTATATATAAAAGTAGAAAAAGGAAAAAAATATTCTGCAGTGAATGACACCTCCTTTCTATGGGAACAAATTGTGTTTACCTTCCCTTGGTTTTTTAGGCCCGTTTTGAAAGAACTCAGTTATCCACATGTTCTAAAAGGATAGTTAACTTTCTAACCATTAGCCACCCCATGGAGACTTGCATTCATATTGTTTTGTTTTTGTCTCATTCCTAAGCCAATAATTTGATGTCCGGCGGACCAGTAGGCAGCGGTGCCGGTAGGAGACAGAAAGGAGACTCTATGTGTCTCCTCTCCTCTCCTCTCCTCTCCTCTCCTCTCCTCTCCTCTCCTCTCCTCTCCTCTCCTCTCCTCTCCTCCATTGACGTGTGTGTGTGTGTGTGTGTGTGTGTGTGTGTGTGTGTGTGTGTGTGTGTGTGTGTGTGTGTGTGTGTGTGTGTGTGTGTGTGTGTGTGTGTGTGTGTGTGCGTGCGTGCGTGCGTGCGTGCGTGCGTGCGTGCGTGCGTGCGTGCGTGCGTGCGTGCGTGCGTGCGTGCGTGCGTGCGTGCGTGCGTGTGCCTCTTCAGGTTTCTGTTTCCAGGGTTACCAGATGAGGGTTTCATCATCTCCGACGGGCCCCCCTCCCCCTCCACAGACGTCAACGAGAACACACAGCAGGGGTCAGTCCACGCACGCACGCACGCACACACACACACACACACACACACACACACACACACACACACACACACACACACACACACACACACACACACACACACACACACACACACACACACGTGCACCACCCAACTGATCACTCCACCTCCTTACTCTAGAGGAGTAGTTTAGCAGTAGTTTTATGATGACAACAAAGTCACTTTCCTGCATTGTTTCATCAAGTCGTTCCATCCCCACTCTCTCCATGTCACTGACAGTCACTTGTTGTATCTCCATGTGGGTCAGATGTGTTTGTAGGGTAGTGGCTCATTGCAACATGATGAATGTCATGTGACCTGTACAACTTTGATCTGAAGATGACAGCTTGGCTTTATACTTCATTCTAGCTGCTGTGTATTTTATAATGTCACTAGAGGATAATAATCTCCTTTTCGAGGGGGTCCTCATGATGGTCGCACTGTTACACAAAATGTGGCAATGGACGTATGTGTTACAGTCACCGTGCAACTCTGGCCTTTGTGTGTCTCCCTGTGTGTGTGTGTGTGTGTGTGTGTGTGTGTGTGTGTGTGTGTGTGTGTGTGTGTGTGTGTGTGTGTGTGTGTGTGTGTGTGTGTGTGACGTGTTGTTTATTGTTGTTTATTGAATGGATCCCCATTAGATGACGCCAAAGCGACAGCTAGTCTTCCTGGGGTCCATATAAGATGCATGCAAAAATAAAACATAGAAAATACATAATTACATTGCATTACATTTTACAAAAATTAAATACAACACAAGATTAAGATTCCGGTCATGTGGTCTGCTGCAACAAGTGTGTATTTAACGCTATTTTGAAGGATAATTTATTTTGTATAAGATGAATGTGAGATGGTAACAAATTCCAGAAGGATATAGCTCTATATATAACTGTATGTTTGAGTAGATTAGTTCTTGGGGCAGGAAGTGTTAAAAGGCCACGGCTGGCATTCCTGGTGAAATAATTGTGTGTGTTGTTTGATTTTGATAACTGTTTGCAAAAATAATCTGGCGTTTGATTTAAAATAATGTTCCTGAAGAACATAAGGAGACTACAGGCCAGTTTTTGTTCGACAGATAACCAGGACAGGCGTGTATGCATATATGCGATGTTAGTGCGTGATGAACAATGAAGTGCCAGTCTGGCAGCTCTGTTCTGAACAAGTTGCAATTTGTTCAGATCCGACTTAGTTGCCGCTGACCATATGACAGGACAGTAGTGAAGATGACAAAACACCAGAGACTGAATGACTTGACCCATGATAGTGGGTGTCAAGTAGGTGGAGCACTTCCTGACCATCGCTATGCCTCTTCCCATTTTTGTTATAATGCTATCAATATGTTCAGACCATGACAGTTGACTGTCCAATAAAACACCAAGTAGTTTTGTCTTTTTTACCTGTTCTATAGGGATTCCTGACATAGATAGATTCAGTTGAGGGTCACCAATAAGCATAAACCTGGAGCCAAAAACAATACTCTTTGTTTTGGTGTGTGTGTGTGTGAGTGTCAGGACCTCAGTAGTAGATAGGCTATTCTCTCTGACAATTCACCAGACAAAACAATATCTTTTAAACTTACTTTTGACTAATAATTAAAATTGTACCATTTACTAATAATTATTGTTCTCCATAGCAGAGAGAAACTAATACTTATAATCATTCTAGTGAGGAAACCAAGCTTCTATATTTCTGATACAATGTACACATATTCAGACTGAACCATATGCAACTATAAATGAGTTATTATACAATGTACACATATTCAGACTGAACCATTATGCAACTATAAATGAGTTATGATACAATGTACACATATTCAGACTGAATGATATGTAACTATAAAGGAGTCATTGTCATGGTATCTGTGTGACACAGAAGGTGTCTGTCTGTAGAGGAAGGGTGTGTGTGAGCTCAATGTCACACACACACATGGTGATACACAGGAAACAACAACTAGGTCTGAAGAAAACAACTACAACTGAATCAGAAATTAAGAACAAAATCAACTTTATTTATGGTTTAATTAATAGTAAAAGACAGAATTACAACAGATACAACTTCAACCACTTGATCCCTTTATGCTTTGTTGACCGGGATCCTCCAGGACTTTTGGTCACCTCCTTTTCCCCCCTCTGCACCAAATCTCTTCCCTTAATAATAGCAGATCTACAAGCTCAATCTACGAGCTTGTAGGTCAGCTATTTTTACGGGATATTCGCCCCTAGAATAGAGACGCTTGGGTTCAATGTGGTTAAATCAATGACATATTAAAAATATAACGAAGCTAAAGCTGTTCAGTCAATGTCTAAATAACTTGCTATGCTGGGACATAATATAATATTATTCAAATTATAACCAAAAGTTGACAAAACTGTAAAACAAAAGTATTTTGTTAAAAGGTTAAAGCTCTATATTGTAATCATTGCTATAGAGTGTTTGTTCAGTAACAGTGGTCTCCCCATCTCTCCATCTCTTTGATAACAGAAAATACATGTTCAAGTCAGGATACCAATTTCATCCAATCAGCATAGAGAACTCATACAGGATACAGGATATAAACTGTGAGCAGACCAAATGTGAACTGGAATACTATCCTACTATAATCCTACTATAATTCTAGTAACCGTCTTGAGTAGGTGAGTAGGTGAGTAGGTGAAGCTACCCGGTTCTCCTCAGTGGCTGGACCAATTGCTCTGATTTTGCACACAGCCATTGACCATTACCATCTGAACTTAACTGTGAAGCCCGTTTTTCAATTTCATCAAATCTCAGCTTCTTATTAGCGCTTTTGTCTGAAAGAATGTCGCCATGGTTACGGGGCTGCCCAGCTATGGGACGAACTTCCTCCCGGGTTGCCAGATCATGTGCGCATATCCCCCCACGGATGCGTCGACTGGGTATGGTCTAGTAAAAATAATTAATTGAAGGTGATTAATTGGTCATCCTTCCTGATTGGATGAAATTGGTGACCAACCTGAAAATATATTGTCTGTTTATTAATATAGAACTTTTAGAACCTAACATTTTAACTAAAGACTTTTTGTTTTAACAAAAAAAATCTTATCACTTACAACTATACTGTATATCCAACATAGGTTTATCAAAAGTAGATTATTACTTTACTCCTTTTTATTTACAACTATATACAAAGAAAAGTAATGCAGGTTATTACTCCCCCCCCCCCTGTTTTGTTATATAATGTAATCCTAGAATACATGTTTTCATGTATAGTCTACATACATATAATAATACAGAATCAGAGGCTAGGGTCTTTCACACCAATAATGATAACTATTTATAATAATTATATGCCTAATGATAACTATAATAATAATGATGATGTGAGCAATCACACTGATGAATCATAACATTGTGTACATTTCAACAATACGATTCACCTCTGTTATAGTTGTTGTGTGAACTCTGCCATCTACTTGAGTTAGAACTATTTAAATAATATATACATTTACAGTTATAGTTATCATTATAATTGTAGTTCTTGATGTGAACGGCCCTTAACACTAAATGAGAGAATCTACATCACAATATTAACATTTCAGCTATCAGTCAGCAGTATAGAGTACAGAAGTCCTGACGTCACTCGTTCATCCCCCGGTTCGTAAAGTAATTTCTCTATGGAGAATAACATTGGGTCATCTTAGAATCGTCTCATATAAGAATTGTGGTCCATAAATAAGCAAACTGTCTCGGCGATATTGTCAGGGAGGAGGTTCTGTATCGTTTATGATAGTCAGTCACTTATATTTGATACAGTCTGTTTCTGGCGAAAATGTAACTAATTCGGCGGAAACGCCGGGGTCATTAGTTTATTTTTGGAACACAGTTCTTATTTGACGCGATATTAAAGACGTCTATGGGGATTCAGAACGGGGGTGGAAAACCGCGAACCAGGTAGGATGTGTAAATTACGTCAGACTTCGGTGCTCTTAGATATACAATATCAATACAATCATTTGCATAACTTACTGTAAAACAAAAAAAATACATATATAGTCTAGGTAGGCCAACAACAAAAGCAAAAATGGTTGAGAGGGAAAACTAAAGCTAAAATACAATATCTCTGTCTACAACATCAATATCTGGTTTCTCCAGCAAAAATGTTACAAGTTCATTATCGTTGCTGTTGGGCAGAAACCTATTATCTCCATATTTCAACTTTTATGTATTTATTCATCTACGTATTTAATTAATTTGTGGTAAATGAACGCCCCACTTCGTCATACTGCAATGTTGTACTCACACACAAGTAGCACAAATAGCCGATCTATAAGCTCGCATCACGACACATTTTGAGCTTGTAGATCGTCTGTTTTAGATTTTTTTTAAAGCGAGAGTTTTTATTAACACTTCCGTGACTAAGCAATCAATGGGACCGATTTTGAGAATTGAAAGTGGCTTAACTTCTCTCAGGAAGCTCTGAGAAAGTTCCCCTTTCATGACTTTTCCTAAATATATGTTTCAAACCATCTCCGTTTTTTTTTTTTTTTTTTAACTCATTATAAATATGAAATACATACCATGTATCCCATCCCAGCCGTTTTATTTCGGCTAAATTGATCGCTCTCCCCCTCTCTCCCCCTCCCTAGAGCACTTTACACCTCGAGACCCCCCACAGAGCGGCCCGTAGACAGCAGACTTGCTGCTGCGCAACTATTCTATGTTGCCATGTCTGCTTATTATAAGCGACTTTGGGCGTCTTTCTATTATTATTATTATTATAATGATATATATAATTACATTATAATGGTAATACTTTTCTACTCCACTACAACTCAGAGGCAAATCTTGCACTTTTACTCCACTACAATTATTTGAAAACTTTAGTTAGGCTACTAGTTACTTTGCAGATATAAATATATCTTCATACTTGTTTAGATTAGAGCTTCATGCATGTCCTTTTGTAGATAATTTTTATTAGGTAAATATTTATATAGAAAGGTCTAACCAGGGACTGGGGTTGCAAATTTGCCTCGGATATAAACCCCATTTACAATGCAATGGTTTCATGCCTCACTGTTTTCTTAGGGCACAATGCATGCAGTAACATTTTCATAGACCTGACTGCTTATTTTTCTCGCAAAATTTGGCAACCCTTTCACTGCAGTGTACAGAGTGTTTGCTACTGGATCGCGCTGTTTTAAAATGCTGTGCCAACAGATGTGATCTACAAGCATATGGCTCGTCAGGCAGCGATTGTTTTATTTTTGTAGATCAGATATTTAGCGCAGGAATGAGCACATTTGTGGAACATATAGCGATGTGTTCACTTGTTACGCTGACAAGGAGATGAGAGGGACAGGAGAGGAGACGCTTTCTCATCAGCGTGAACAGCTGATAGAATGAGAGCTTTACGCTCAGACAATAATGTGAATATTATATAATATAATATTGGTTTGTCAAGAGATATCCATGTGTTTTGCACAATGGAGATCACGTAATCTAACCCTAACCCTAACCCTGGAGTCACGTAATTAGACAGTGGCTTCAGTGGTTCATATAGGCTCCATGTTTCACTGAAGAGTTTAATGTGTGACGCTACAGATCGCGCTGTTTTATACGCTTTTTTTTAAATAAAGATTTTACATACAGAATCTGCAGTTACCATTACAAGTTAGCCTAATTTTATAATGTTTGTGTCTGCCTACAACAACAACATTATGTGGGCTCACTGACTGCGCAGAGTGCAATTGAGATGTTAATGGCTATTTAGAAGACAATGGAACCCCCCACTGTGTGGGTGAGAAGGTGTCAGCTAGTCTGGAGCACAGAGGTGAGACAGTAACGAATAGGAGAGCTTGATTTCTTGTTCAAAATGACCGTTTTGCAGGCTGTGTGTTGGATAATGTAACCTCAGTCATGCCAGTGTTAACAAGAGCTTGTGACTAAATAATAACTGGATTGGATCCATTTAAAATGTTCAACAGTTTAGGACCTACAAGGTTTCCACCCAACAGAGGATAATTATGTAGATTGGGGGACACACACTCTGAGCCCACCCTGCCCGTCCCCCCTCTGACACTGTACCTACAGTACAGTGTCATTTACACTGTACCTACAGTACAGTGTCATTTACACTGTACCTACAGTACAGTATCATTTACACTGTACCTACAGTACAGTATAATTTACACTGCGTTATTTTAGATGTTGTGATGCAAGATAACTTACAACTGCATGTTATCTGATGGCTGTAACATTCTATTGCTATGTGAAAGATAATAACCATTTTAGACCAAATAGACATCAACACTGCTAAATAATCAGCAGCACCAGAACACATGTTCATTCTATAGAGGGATCACCTGCTCTGAAGTTAACCCATTAAGACCTGAGACTCATTATACAAAGGCCTTCTAAATCAATAGCACTCACACTTTCATGATTTTTCAAAAGATGATAAAAAACGTACAAGCTTTTTGTCAAAAGTTTACTTTTTAATTCACTCCTGGTGGGAAGAACACACCTGGGCATGCATGTGAGGTTCAACATGTGAGTGTTCACATGCATGCAGGTGAGCATGTCATTTGTCTATCGGATGATTTATCCTGTTAGTGAATTAAAAAGTAAACTTTTCATATTAAAATGGAAGTATTGAGCATGTGACTGGATACTAGACACTTTGGATTAACTCTGTGAGCATTGTTCTGGAGTTTATAAAGGGATGTTTAATATACATTTAGGGCCATATCTTGCCACTTTCAAAAGTCTACTATTTACTTTTACTACTTTAAATGTTCTCAAGATATGGCCCTACTTACTGTCCTATCAGTTCATGAAGGATTGAGGAGTCATTTTGGGGGTGAAGTACTCCTTTAAGACTAGATTTTAAGATTACTTAAAATAGGATCCAATATGTGTGTATGACTCATATCAATGTGGATATAAGTACAACTCTACTTCTTCCATGTTGACTATATTTTCCTGACATCTTCATTTACCAACCTGGAACAAACAGCATCATACAAGTCAAACCCTGAAACAATGGCTGTCATTCAATAATATATTTTAGTCAGTCAGTTTGTATTTATCTAATAGGAGCTCACAGCATAAATACAGAGTTATCTATAGCAGCATTGGCTCTGTAGATGTCAAATAAAATAGAATCTTACCACGGCTTGTTCCTGGTTTGACCTGAGAATAAACTGTGTCTTCAGTGGTTTCTGGAACTGCTGATTCTGTGAATGGAAAACAATACACAGAACATGTTATAAAAAATGATTAGTAGTACATTTTAATCCACAGTATGTTGAGTATGATTAAATACTCAAATTACTCATCTGAACTTTTAACCATATGAGGCTGTATCTGCCTTTGTTTCCAGGACTAGAGGTATTTTATCATTATGTTTCAATGCAACACATACATTGCTGAGGGGAATAATCCTATTGTATTGTGTATTGACACTGTACTGTATTGGTGGATATGTATTTCACATACCTTTCTTATTCTTGACTTTGCCTTTGTTTTGGTAATTAACCTGAGCGTAGGTCACATCTGCTTCTCCTGCTCCTATAGACAGACAGACAGACAGACAGACAGACAGACAGACAGATAGATGTCAATCATTGAGTACAACCCCTGCCTAATGACTTGTTTCTTTGAAGTGACTTCAACACTGCTAAATAATCACAGCAGCACCAGAACACATACACTCACTAGTGCAGCCTCATTCCATAGAGGGATCACCTGCTCTGAAGTTAAAGCTAAACTATATCAAAAACACAACACAACTCTCACAGTATAATCCAACTGACTTGTAGTTGTACCTTCATTACACTCCCGGTGTGATGAACTCGTCTAGGCATGTACTGTATGTGGGATTCAACAGCTCAGCTCAGCTTGTGTGTGTGTGCGTGCGTGCGTGCGTGCGTGCGTGCGTGCGTGCGTGTGTACATTTCTCTATAAGATGATTTGATTTGATCTGTGTCATTTTAGATATTAGCTATATGTCATTGTTGTCGGGCAGAAACCACTTATCTCCATATTCTTTTTTTTTTTTTTTTCGTAAATGAAGGACCTACTTGATCATACTACAGCATCACAAGAGCTTGTAGATCTGCTACTTTTACTATTTTTGAATTTGAATCCTGAAAAGTTTGAAACAGTTTTCAACATGAGGTTTACACTCGACAGAGACAATATAATAACATAGGTTATATATGATATACATGTTTGTATGATTTACATCTATGTGGATATAAATACAACTCTGATTCTTCCATGTTGTCTTGAATGTATTTTCCTGACATCTTCATTTACCAACCTGGAACAAAACATTATCATACTAGTGTGTAGTGTGTATTGACACTGTACTGTATTGGTGGATATGTATTTCACATACCTTTCTTATTCTTGGCTTTGGCTTTGTTTTGGTGATCAACCTGAGCGTAGGTCACATCTGCTTCTCCTGCTCCTATAGACAGACAGACAGACAGACAGACAGACAGACAGACAGACAGACAGACAGACAGACAGACAGACATTTATATCATTGGTTACAACCTCTGTCTTAGTGACTCGTAAATTAAACAACTTGACCAGCCAGTCTAAATTCAAACCCATTTGGCCAGTGACCCTAACCTTAACCTTAACCCTAATGATAATCTTACACAACCAGTGGAGTTTTTCAGTGAATAGTTAATGCAGAACAACATGTGTGTGAATATTTATATAATAATAATGATATATAATGTACCTGTAGAGGATCCATAGAATACTACTACTACTACTACTACTACTACTACTACTACTAGTAATAATAATAATAATAATAATCATAATAATCATAATAATCATCATCATAACATAATATACCTGTAGAGGATCCAGGCTTCACTTCAGAATACAAAGAGCTGTCAGCTGGATCAGCAGGTTTCTCTGTAGAGGAAACTTTCTGTTAGGAATGCTTGTATTTATGTTTACATAACTATACAAATGATTATACACTGTTATGAAGACACAGCCTGTCATAACACATGCTTTACTGCACTGGTTCGTAAACTTTTTAATTTCAACGACCCCCAAATTAATTAATTAATGTAATAGGCCAGGGACAAACTATTTTGTACTATTGACCCCCATACAAGATTTATGTTGTTAAAATGTTTCTAAACCATTCAAAATGTATTTATTTATAGATAGTTTTTAGCTTTTCTGCCTTTATTGGATAGTTGAGAATGACAGGAAACAGGGAGAGAGAGACAGGGAGTGACATTTAGCATTCGTCAGGCTCGGGAATCGAACCCGTAACTGTACAGTCCATAATCTGCACCTTAAACATATTCATAACATGAAAAAAAACATGTTCATGTTATTTTTTGGTTTGTCACCCTTCTTCTTCTTGCCGAGAGTTTTGAGTTCAATCTGTGAATATGTCACATCACTGGATTCATCTGCAGCCTTGTCTGAAAGAAACAACATAAAGTAGACATTATGTAAATTAAATGACTGTTAATCTCTACAACTCTGTCAAATCTAACTGCTGCCTCTTTGAAAACACATTTAATGTTTATTTAATGTTGTTAATGAGCCTTCAGTTGCTTCATGGACGTTGGCGCCACCTACTGGTGAAGGTAAACCTGATCAGTTACATTCCATGTTATGTTGGTGTAAACTATCTGTAAACATGTTGATTGTTTATAAATGTAGTTTTAAAAGTAGAACACATTTAATTATATGAAACTAATTAAAATGTATTTGGTTATGTAAAACAAATGCCTGGTTTTGTTGTTCATTCATTCATTATATCACTGCAGTTCTGTTATTGATCAGCTGGTATGTGATTGATTGATTGATTGATTGAAGGGCTGACCATGCTGAAGTGGGGCGTGTCCATCGTCTGGCCTTCCTCTCTGATTGGTCCTCTGGTCTGCTGCTATGCTCTGATTGGTTCCCTGGGACTCGACAGATCTGTTTAAAGATAAACATTTAGCAACATAAAGCGGTAAACAGTTTGAAGATCAGACAGACAGTCTGAAGCCTCATAGTTCACTAATTAGTTTTATATAAATGTTGTTACTAGAGTTGCTTTTTGTCATAGTTATTATTCTACACATTAAAACACATTTTAACATAATTAAATGAGCATAATTCCCAGATCATGAGTAGATAGATAGTTCAGTAGTTTAGTACATTAACTTCAGAACTCAGACAGTAGGTGTGTGGTTCTTCCACAGAAGAACATGAAGCAAACAAACTAATACAATACTATTAAGGCAGTGGATTACAAGTGTTGCCCTACAGATAGATAGTTGTACATACCTGATACAACACAAATCTGTAATAAAGAGTAAAGTATGTTAAATATTGTTTTACACTGTAAACCAGTCCTCTGTGTACAATGTCACTACATATTGTAGCAGGGATTGATTAATTAATGTATTTATTTATAGAATATGAGTAGTCAGTTTGTTTTTATTTTATTTTACCTTTATCTTTTCTGTATCTACACAGCAGGATCAGTAGGATGGTCAGTATAATGACAACCACTAGTCCTGCAATCAGACCCACTACAAGTAGAGAACTCTGTTCCTCTGATCCAGACACTGAAACCAAAATAATAATAACATTTTAATTACCTTACGAATGTGCTATAACTACAAAACTGAATGAAAATAACAGTTTCATTACATTATAAATGTAATTTCAAAACAGTTTAATTACATTATAAATGTAATTTCAAAACAGTTTAATTACATTATAAATGTAATTTCAAAATTGAACAACAATGTGACTAAGATATTACAATGACCTTTATAAATACACATGTAACTACAACACTGAATGAAAATAACATTATAATAAATACACGTGTAATTACAAACGACAACAACAATGTGACTAAGAGATTCACTGAATTGGTTGGTCTACGTTTGTGGGGAATTATTATGGTTTGGCCATGCTGTAAAGATATACTTATTTTATTTTATTTTACTTTATTTTATTTTATTTTATTTTATAACTAATTCTCCCCACTTGTGTGTGTAGGAAGTTTCACGCCTCTCAGTCGAGTGGTGCCTGAGATTATCTGTTAATAGACATGACGGACTGGGGTGATCTCCTGCCCCCAGGCTATTGGCATGACAGAGATTTTTAAACAACTCACCATCAGCAGTGTTCAAGATGACAGCATCACTGTATTCAGTGTAGTAAACTGGATCTCCTCTCCCTGCTCTGCACCTGTAGACTCCTCCTACTGACACTCTGATTGGTCCAGTAGAGTATTGATCATCATGTATGATCAGTGATTGGTTGTTTTGGTACCAGTAGTATGTCCATCCAGATGAATCCTCCACAGAGCAGGTCAGTGTAACATTGCCCCCTGCTGGTATGAATGTCTGCTCAGCTTTCAGTGTGGCCTTTGGTTGATCTGTTGTTTACATTAGAGAAATAAACACACACTTACTGGACAAACTGCCTGGATAAGTTGAAAGCTACACTGAATATTAATTCATTAATGAATTAATACACTTGCTCAGTAGGATTACCATTGGACTGGCATGTACTTTGAAAACCCTTGCCTTTCAGGTCGCCTGAAAGTAAAGTGTTTGTCAGTTACAATAACTGAACCTTTCCAAACCCATACCTAAAGTTAAGTATATGTAACATAATACCGGTAGAAGTGTGATTATGCAGATGACAATGCTCTAGTGTCAGACACAGCAGAGATAGGAAGGGAACTACTAGTGGCAGTAGAAAATGAGTGCAGGAAGTTAACACACACACACACACACACACACACACACACACACACACACACACACACACACACACACACACACACACACACACACACACACACACACACACACACACAGCTGTCCACATGTAGCAGCCCCGCCTCTTTCTTCACTCGACTCGTCTTGTGGCTCCACTTAAAACTAGCTGTCACAGCACAGACCACCTTGACTTTGTCTAAATTAGAGTATAAACCCTACTCCACACATCACTACACCACTGGACCTGACATATTGTCTGTATACTGATAGCAATATGACCTTCAGACTGCAAATGAAAGTTAAAGACCATCTGTCTGTCTGTCTGTCTGTCTGTACATGGAGGACCATTGCTGGTCATGTTTGCGTTGAGCTCAACACTTGCATTCACCACTTTAAGTGTATTCTGGATCTGCACTGGAAGACTTAGTATCCCGATAGTCGTGTGTGTGTGTGTGTGTGTGTGTGTGTGTGTGTGTGTGTGTGTGTGTGTGTGTGTGTGTGTGTGTGTGTGTGTGTGTGTGTGTGTGTGTGTGTGTGTGTGTGTGTGTGTGTGTGTGTTTCTTACCTAGAACTGCAAATATTTCCTTGTCGCTGTGTGTTGAGGTTTTGGGACGGGACTGTCTCTCACCCAGACACCAGTAGTCAACCTGGTCAGAATCTTCTACTTTACTGATAGTGAGGATGTTTCTATCTATACTGTGTCTATCAGAGGTGATAACTACAGTTGAAGTGTCTCTGAACCATCTATAAGTCCAGTCTGTGTATTCAGACTGTATTGTACATGTAACAGTCAGTGTCTCTCCAGTGTAAACAGGATCTGGTGAAAACCTCACAGTAGCTGTAGGCAGAGCTGTGGACACAGAGTTGTCACATGATCAAACACATGTACAATTTTGCATATACCGTATGCAGGGCAGCATTGAAAATAACGTTTTTTTTATTCAATGTTAACATTAACACATATACTGCCAATCCCGAGATATCTCGGGACATTAAATCCACCCGTTACCTGCGGATACCGAGATATCTCGGGATCGTCTTTTTATGTGGTTTGATAACGAAAAAAAAATGTTTTGGTACCATCCTTGATCCTATGAGAAAATTTCCGACAACCGTTTCCGGTTCGTTTTTTATCTTGAAAAAACAGTTTTTCCCTGGTTTTGGCTAAAGATCATGGTTTTCACACGGTTTAAAAAACGAATGGTAAGCTCCGGTTGTATTTTCTTTTCTTTGATCGACGAACGGTTATCCTCTTTGTGTTTAAAAACGATCTGATAGCCGATCGGAGGCTAAGCTAATCTAAGATGGCCGGTGGGGAAACGTCACAGCCACGTCACAGCCAAACGGATATGACGTTTACAGCCTGTTTTAGCCGCTGATACCACAGAAGAAGAAAAAGAAAAAAAAGTGTAAACATTATGAGGGCTCGTACGTCCGTCGTTGCTGTTTATAAACACCATCCGATCGCGGATTTTAATGGATATAATTTTTTTGTGAACGGTTCAAAAGGCTATAAAACTCAAAAACGCTGGCAGTGGGTGAGTACCTTATGAATAAACTCTGGCGGTGAATGTGTTAACTCATTGAGTGCCATTGACGTGTTTCACCGTAATGGCGCAACGTGCCAATGACGTGTTTCACGTGTTTTTGGAAAAAAAAAGTATGGGAGCTTGTCTCTATCTACCTGCACAGCTGTCATGCATTAAGATCAGTGACATCATATAGTGTTTTAATGGGGGAAGTTAACTGAGATTATTATGTCAAATTATAGGAAATATAGTCAGGCAGAAACTACTGAGGAAAAATTACATTAATAGTAAGTTCGCGGTTCACTTTAAGTCTCATCAAAAGACTCAAAATAGGTCTGAAATACACCCAGTAAAGGGTTATCAAATAAGTTATATATAAATATTACCATTTATCAGTTACAATAATTAAACCTTTCCAAACCCATACCTAAAGTTAAGTTTATGTAACATAATACCAGTAGAAATGTGACTATGCTGATAACAATGCTCTAGTGTCAGACACAGCAGAGAAAGAAAGGGAACTACTACTGTCAGTAGAAAATGAGTGCAGGAAGTTAACACGCACACACACACACACACACACACACACACACACACACACACACACACACACACACACACACACACACACACACACACACACACACACACACACACACACACACACACACACAGCTGCCCACATGTAGCAGCCCAGCCTCTCTCTTCACTCGACTCGTCTTGTGGCTCCATTTAAAACTAACTGTCACAGCACAGACCACCTTGACTTTGTCTAAATTAGAGTAAAAACCATACTCCACACTATGACCTCCATATTGCAAATAAAAAACAAATACCATAAGTCTGTCTTGTCTTGTCTGTCTGTCTGTCTGTCTGTCTGTCTGTCTGTCTGTCTGTCTGTCTGTCTGTCTGTCTGTCTGTCTCAAACAGTATCATAGTCGTACAGAGTATATACCTTTAAAAGACACAGTGATGGTGTTGCTGTACTTGGCAGATTGTTGGTCTTGCTGCCGTCGAGCTTTACACTGGTATTCACCACTGAGATCCTCCTGATAAGAACTTAACGTGTATTCAGGTTCTGTACTGGGAGACTTAACAACCAATGTGCTCTTATAAAATGTGTACATCCAGTCAGAGGCACGTCCTTGTATGGTACATTTCAGAATAAGAGTCTCTCCAATTAAAATCTCAGGCCAGTCAGAGTGTTTGCTGAGAACAGGAACAGGTGCTTCTGTAGAAGTAACGTACACACGCGCGCACACATACACACACACACACACACACACACACACACACACACACACACACACACACACACACACACACACACACACACACACACACTTCCATTAGACAGTTAGACCCTGACACACCCTGTGTGTGTGTGTGTGTGTGTGTGTGTGTGTGTGTGTGTGTGTGTGTGTGTGTGTGTGTGTGTGTGTGTGCGCGCGTGCGTGCGTGCGTGCGTGCGTGCGTGCGTGCGTGCGTGTAAAATGATTCATGTGGTTTCTTACCTAGAACTGCAAATCTTTTCTTGTCGCTGAGTTTTGAGGTTTTGGGACGAGACTGTCTTCCACCCAGACACCAGTAGTCATCCCGGTCAGAATCTTCCACTTTACTGATAGTGAGGATGTTTCTATCTATATGGCGTCTATCAGAGGAGGTAACTTCAGTTAGAGGATCACCTCTGAACCATCTATAATTCCGGTCGAATGTATATTCAGACTGTATTGTACATGTAACAGTCAGTGTCTCTCCAGTGTAAACAGGATCTGGTGAAAAGCTCACAGTAGCTGTAGGCAGAGCTGTGGACACAGAGTTGTCACATGATCAAACATGTATTTGAATAAGAATCAACTGTATTGTCACAGGTTTACAGGTGTAAAACAGTCGGTGCAATTTGTTTTTGTGCAGACTCAATCATTCTTTTGTTAAGAGAAAAGGAAGAAAAAGAAGAGGAGGGGGAAGAGAGATCTGTCAATAAAATAAAATACAAACAAATGATCTACATATTTACACATTAAGTAAAAACATTAAGTACCTGTGGTAAGTCCTAAAGGTGCGTGAGCATAGCAGCAGATATATAGGTTACTGTACATGATATGCTATGGACGTTAACGTGCAAAGTGTCAGTGTGTGTGGATCGCATAGTTCACATAAGGTAGACTGACACTGGTATAATCCGCAGGTACTGTAGGTCCATGAAGAAGTGCAAAACAGTCAAATTGTGTATATTTTGTATGTGGTGCAGCTTTGAAAAATAACGTTTTTTTATTAGATTTTAGAGTTAATTAGTACTTGATGATGTCCAACTAGTTAATCTGAGCTCCCTCCAGCTACAGTATGGGGTCTTGTCTCTATCTACCTGCACAGCTGTCATGTATTAAGATCAGTGACATCATATAGTGTTTTAATGGGGGAAGTTAACTGAGATTATTATGTCAAATGATAGGAAATATATCCAGGCAGAAACTACTGAGGAAATGTCACATCAATAGTAAGGGTGTAACTCTCGGTTCCGTCTTCCCGAACCGCGGTTCACTTCAAGTCTCGTCATAATGTAGAAAAGTATTGTTCAAACAAATCTATGTTCAACAGACACAAAGTTATATCGACCTTTGATTGTTAGAATGCCATTTTTACAGTACACATCAATAGTAAGGGTGTAACGGTTTTGGACCGAACCAGGAAACCTCGGTTCCATCATCCCGAACCGCGACTCACTTCAAGTCTCGTCATAATGTAGAAAAGTATTGTTCAAACAAACAGGACCGGACTGGGACCAAAATTCAGCCCTGGCATTTCGGACCAGACCGGCCCACCAAACCGGCACGCAGATAGCAGATACTCTACCGCCCCACTCCGTCGAGGCACATACAAACGCACGTCTTTAATACCACCACTTTTACTGAAAAGCATCCCAGCCCAAACATTACTGTAACTAATACTTGGGCCGTGCAACCCGGAAATGACCGTAATAATCCTAAAACAGGAGCAAAACTATTTGGCAGCACTTCTTCCATTAGACAGTTAGACCCTGACGTGTGTGTGTGTGTGTGTGTGTGTGTGTGTGTGTGTGTGTGTGTGTGTGTGTGTGTGTGTGTGTGTGTGTGTGTGTGTGTGTGTGTGTGTGTGTGTGTGTGTGTGTGCGTGCGTGCGTGCGTGCGTGCGCGCGCGCGTGCGTGCGTGTGCGCGCGTGCGTGTGTAAAACGATTCATGTGTTTCTTACCTAGAACTGCAAATCTTTTCTTGTCGCTGAGTTTTGAGGTTTTGGGACGAGACCGTCTTCCACCCAGACACCAGTAGTCATCCCGGTCAGAATCTTCCACTTTACTGATAGTGAGGATGTTTCTATCTATATGGCGTCTATCAGAGGAGATAACTTCAGTTAGAGGATCACCTCTGAACCATCTATAATTCCGGTCGAATGTATATTCAGACTGTATTGTACATGTAACAGTCAGTGTCTCTCCAGTGTAAACAGGATCTGGTGAAAAGCTCACAGTAGCTGTAGGCAGAGCTGTGGACACAGAGTTGTCACATGATCAAACATGTATTTGAATAAGAATCAACTGTATTGTCACAGGTTTACAGGTGTAAAACAGTCGGTGCAATTTGTTTTTGTGCAGACTCAATCATTCTTTTGTTAAGAGAAAAGGAAGAAAAAGAAGGGGAGGGGGAAGAGAGATCAGTCAGTAAAATAACATACAAACAAATGATCTACATGTTTACACATTAAGTAAAAACGTTAAGTACCTGAGGTAAGACATAAAGGTGCGTGAGCATAGCAGCAGATATATAGGTTACTGTACATGATATGCTATGGACGTTAAGGTGCAAAGTGTCAGTGTGTGTGGATCGCATAGTTCACATAAGGTAGACTGACACTGGTATAATCCGCAGGTAGGTCCATGAAGAAGTGCAAAACAGTCAAATTGTGTATATTTTGTATGTGTTGCAGCTTTGAAAAATAACGTTTTTTATTAGATGTTAGAGTTAATTAGTACTTGATGATGTCCAACTAGTTAATCTGAGCTCCCTCCAGCTACAGTATGGGTCTTGTCTCTATCTACCTGCACAGCTGTCATGCATTAAGATCAGTGACATCATATAGTGTTTTAATGGGGGAAGTTAACTGAGATTATTATGTCAAATGATGAAATATATTCAGGCAGAAACTAGTGTGGAAATGTCACATCAATAGTAAGGGTGTAACGGTTTTGGACCGAACCAACTAAACCTCGGTCAGACGTCCTCGGTTCAACTCTCGGTTCCGTCTTCCTGAACCATGGTTCACTTCAAGTCTCGTCATAATGTAGAAAAGTATTGTTCAAACAAATATATGTTCAACAGACACAAAGTTATATCGACCGTTGATTGTTAAAATGCCATTTCTTCAGTAAAGCTCTGATCTATGATGATGCACTATGATTACATGTTTGAAATTAAATATTAACTTTGCATATAACTCCTGAAACTGCTCTTGCAAGATTATCAATAATCACAAATGTAGAATTACTAATTCATGTTAAATTAATATATAAAGTAAATCTAACATCATAGGGTTCTGAAGTGTTCTTGATATTTTGTATTTTATTTATTAAAATCCAGAACGCAGAGATTATGAAAACATTAAATTAAAAAAACGAGGTTTGAACTGAACCATGTATTTGCAAACCGTTACACCCCTAATCAATAGAAAATAAAATGATTCAGTATTGTGATGGTATATTCCTTTTTATCAGAAACTACTATCACCTTGCTCATCTACTGTGTGTGTGTGTGTGTGTGTGTGTGTGTGTGTGTGTGTGTGTGTGTGTGTGTGTGTGTGTGTGTGTGTGTGTGTGTGTGTGTGTGTGTGTGTGTGTGTGTGTGTGTGTGTGTGCGCGCGTGTTTTTTTTAAATAATTCATGTGGTTTCTTACCTAGAACTTCAAGTCTTTTCTTGTCGCTGCCTTTTGAGGTTTTGGGACGGTCCTCTCTCTCACCCAGACACCAGTAGTCATCCTGGTCAGAATCTTCTACTTTACTGATAGTGAGGATGTTTCTAACTATACTGTGTCTACCAGAGGAGGAAACTACTGTCTCACCTCTGTACCATATATAAGTCCAGCTATATACAGGCTGTATTGTACATGTAATAGTCAGTGTATCTCCAGTGTAGATAAGGTCAGGTGAAAACCACATAGTAGCTGTAGGCAGAGCTGTGGACACATAATTATCACATGATCAAACACATGTATCTGTCAAAGTATGTATATACTTGTATGCAGTGCAGCCTTGAAAATATTTTTTGTGTTTTTTTTGTTAATTAGTACTTGATGTCCAACTAGCTAATCTTAGCTCCCTCCAGCTACAGTGGGATCTTGTCTCTATCTACCTGCACAGCTGTCATACATTAAGATCAGTGAGATCATATAGTGTTTTATTGGGAGAAGTTAACTGATATTATTATGTCAAATGATAGGAAATATATCCAGGCAGAAACTACTGAGGAAAAGTCACATCAATAGTAATGGTTTTGGACCGAACCAGGAAACCTCGGCCCAGACGTCCTCGGTTCAATTCTCGGTTTCGTCTTCCCGAACCATGGTTCACTTCAAGTCTCATCATAATGTAGAAAAGTATTGTTCAAACAAATCTAATATCTAGGATAGTATAGGAATAAGAATAACAATACAATAACGCCAATCTATTGGCTCGCCACCATTAGACACAATGTCACGGAGTAAACAAGCTAATGAAATCAGCTCCTGGCCTTAAGGTGGACCGACTTAAGGTAGACCAGTAACTATTTTGCCTGCGCACTTCACCGGTAAGTAACTAGTAATGATAAGTAAAGTTTTATCAGAAACTATTTTCAAAGAACTCTCACCATGCTCATCTACTGTGTGTGTGTGTGTGTGTGTGTGTGTGTGTGTGGGTGTGTGGGTGTGTGGGTGTGTGGGTGGGTGTGTGTGTGTGTGTGTGTGTGTGTGTGTGTGTGTGTGTGTGTGTGTGTGTGTGTGTGTGTGTGTGTGTGTGCACACTCGCGCGCATGCGTGTGTTTAAAATGATTCATGTGGTTTCTTACCTAGAACTGCAGGTCTTTTCTTGACACTGAGTGTTGAGGTTTTGGGATGGGACTGTCTCCCACCCAGACACCTGTAGTCATCCTGGTCAGAATCTTCTACTTCATGGATAGTGAGGATGTTTCTAACTATACCTTTTCTAACAGTGGAGGAAACTACAGTCTCGCCACTGAACCATGTATAAGTCCAGTCAGTATATTTAGACTGTATTGACATGTAACAGTCAGTGTCTTTCCAGTGTAGACAGGGTCTGGTGAAAAACTCACAGTAGCTATAGGCAGAGCTGTGGACACAGAGTTAGAAGAGGAACGTTACATAGTGCAGCTTTAAAGGAGCACTTCACCCATGTCCAACCTTATAGTTAATTGGTCCTCACTAATGCTCAGCATAACAAGGCAAGTTTATTCGTATTGCACATTTATTTGTATTGCACATTTTAACAACAAGGCCATTCAATGTGCTCACAAAACATTAAGAGAGAAAAGAAACAACATTATAAGATGCTGCCATTTCTGTATCAACTCTGTGTCTCAGAGGAGGGCTGTGGACAGTTCAGAAACCTGCCTACCAATGACATCATCGATGGGCAAATGTGGCCATTTCAAATAAGATTTCAAACGTATTCATATTATTCATATTATTATTTGTTTCTGTGTTTGTTTGTTTGTATTGATTAATGCAAGAACAATGGCTTCTATTTCAGCATGCTAACTTTCCAGGAAGAGAAAGACTATAGTTTATTAGCTTAGAATCTGAACTTCCAGGTTTCTGAACTGTCCACAGCCCACCAATGAGACACAGAGTGAGCAGACAGACTACAGTATAATGAAGAATTATATGAAGATAAGGCTGAAAACTGGGTCAAGTGCTCCTTTAAGACTGTTAAAAAATGCTTTGACAAATTATGATGATGCATATAGACGGGTTTCATGTTTGTAAACATTGAGAGGATATGACCGCGCAGAGGAGGGGGAAGCCTATAGAGGGCGCCATTACCCGCAGCAGCTCTGGTCAAATGTCCATTCATAAAAGAAATGATCTTCACCGGGTTTAATGAAAGTAGATTGAATTATGCAGTTTGTAATACCTTGTTTACTCAATAAAAATGATTTGTCGGAAGTTGGATCTGTTTGTATATAATAGCAGCATTATGCCTATTATGCCTATAATAGCAGAATTATGGCTATCTAACTCCCGAACACAACAACAGAGTGAACGGCGCAACAATTCGTTTCCCCCGAGCATGCGCAGATTGCACATTCTGCTCTGTGATGACGTCGCGCGGAAATCCGTCTATATACCCCCCATATAACCATAACTAAAGGGTTCATATACCTGTATGAGTATTGTAAATGATCTTAATCATAGTGCCAGTGATGAGTATGATAATATGACTTACCTGATACAATCAAGGAGACTTTGTTACTTTGTCTTTTAATCCGGCGATCCTTTTTATACACACCAGTACACTGGTATTCACCACTGTGACCTGGCTGTGCTTTAAATTCATATTCATTATCTTTAGTGTAGGAACGAACTTCAATACCACCTTTGTCAAAGTTGTAAAACCAGTCATCCTCCTTTCCTTCGTTGATGTCACACATGAATTCAACAGATTCTCCAGTAAATATGGGGGACTGGTCAGGTTTCAGGGTTAGAACAGCTGAACACACACACACGCACGCGCACACACACGCACACACACACACACACACACACACACACACACACACACACACACACACACACACACACACACACACACACACAGAATCAATTGAAATGTTACAGTATGTAAATCCCAGTATCAAGCAGTGGGGCGGCAGTGGCTCAGGGGTAGAGTGGCCGAGTAGTGTGAGCTGGAAAACCGCAAGGTTCCCAGTTCGATCCCGGGCTGGGGCGCTCCCCTAGAGTTAGTGTCGAAGTGTCCTTGAGCAAGACGCTGAACCCCTAATTGCTCCCGATGAGCAGGTTGGTGCCTTGTATGGTTTCCTCCGCCATCGGTGTATGAATGTGTGTGTGAATGGATTAATGGCACTATCAATGTAAAGCGCTTCGGATAGAAGCGCTATATAAATGCACCATTTACCATTTACCATTTTGACTAGATATGCAAAGCATGAATTAATGAATACTAAAAATAGACTGGCATAAAGAGTGCATAATAATAATAATAATAATAATAATAATAATGGTAATAATAATAAGGGTAATAATAATAAGGGTAATAATAATAATAATAATAATAATGCAGTGACAGGTGTAAGTAGGATATTTACTGAGTGAATACATAGAATACATATTAAATGAATCTTCACCTTCACTGTGTCCAGAGCAGAGGAAGCTACTCAGCCCTGAAACACATTTAATGACACAATATCAAGTTAAACATAAATATCTGCATTTATATTCATTATTCATTCCAATTAACATTTAAATGATTCATAATGAAGACAACACCATCATAGACAACTACAGTGGACTCAAGTTCAATAAGAACAAATAACAAACAACACTTTGTCTATTCTGCTGTTTTATTAAAGGAGCACTTCAGCAGTTCAGAAACCTGCCTGATGGGGATTCCAAGCTTAGAAACTGCAGCCTTTCTCTTCCTGGAAAGTTAGCATGCTTATATAAAAAACATTGTTCTTGCATTATTGTTTTTGTATAAGTTTGAAAGCTTCTTTGTAAGCATCATTGTCATTGGGGGAAACCAACGATAAACACAGTTTTTGCTACAATTCCTTTTTTTTTTAACTAATGTTTTTTGTAACCCATTTTTTCACCCAGTGCCAATTGTCTAAGTAATCCTTGAAGCTACACTCCCTCTGCCAGCCTAGGGAGAGCCTAGAGTCGAGCTCATGCCTCCTTCAATGCATGAGAGCTAGCAAGCCGCTTCTTATCACCTGACAGGGGGGAGGTTCCCTGTTTAGACGTAGCGTGTGGAAGGAACACGTTATTCCAACCAGTTCCTTTCCCCTCCATCAGGCACAGTATAGTGACCAGGATTACTGCATATTACTGCACGTTCTCCCTGTGTACCCTAGGGTAGATACCCTATGGTACACAGGGAGAACATGCAAACTCCACACAGAACCTTTCACCAACCCCACCTAGGGTATGGGCACTGATGACGCGGAGGAGAGAAAACGCCTAAAATTCCTACAGATTTTATCCAAAACTCACAGAAAATTGCTGCACATTTTCTCTTAGTCTGGCAGCCAAAGGGCTTTTTTTTGGCTGAAGTATGACATTTTTATAGTTTTAATTTGTTTTGCCTACAATATTATCTAAATACATACATTCATGAAACCACCTGCTGACCAGCTGTCAGCATTGAGCAATTTTTTTTATAGGGGGTATAGTCCAGACTCAAAATCCAAAAAGTAATTGTAACAGATTTTTTCTCTTCACAGACCATTTCTATTAAGTCACTGGAACAACGTACTACAAGTCCTAAGAAATCCTAGTTGCGGAAATATGTTTAATTGGCATCAATCCAAGATGTCCACCATTTATTCTCAACAAGCCATATAAATGAGTCGAATTTTCATTTGTCTGCGATTTCAATTAACTTCCAAATACATTTTTAGGTGAGGAATTAAGATAAAATACCCTGACTGAAGTGCAAGGGAGTTTTTTTTTGCATGTGCATCTTTATATATGTTTTTTTTGACAATAATTGGTTGACATCTTGGATTGATGTCAATTAAACATATTTTAGCAACAAGGATTTCTTAGGACTTTTAATATGTTGTTCTGGACACCTCATAGAAATGATGTAGGGTGAAAAAAAAATCTGTTACAATTACTTTGATGTGAAATGCTATAGTTTGCTAGACTATCTGGTAATAACATCATGTATGTTATATTGATTCAAAAATGCCTCAAATGTTTTTTTTAAATATATTTTATCTGAATTCCTTACCTCAAGATGTATTTGGAAGTCAATTGAAATCTCAGACAAATGAAAATTCGACTATATATATGGCTTGTTGACAATAATGTGGCGGCCATTTTGGATTGATGCCAAATAAACATATTTCCGCAACTAAGTCTTAGGACTTTTAGTATGTTGTTCCTGTGACTTAATAGAAATGGTCTGTGAATAAAAATGATCTGTTACAATTACTTAGATTTTGAGGTCCAAAATGAGCTAGTTTGCCTGGACTATACCCCTATAAAATAAATTGCTCAATGCTGACAGCCATTTAGCAGGTGGTTTCATGAATGTATGTATATATATTTTAGGCCAATAAAAAAAACGATATACCAAATTTCATACCCCACCTTATGGGCTGTCGGACTGAGTTGTGTGATGAACATGTAGTTCACAGTTTCATATGGTTGCCTTCCACATTTTGGATATTTCTTACAAAATATGCCACATATCATGACCACAACATCTAATGCACATCTACAAAAGCACTTTAACTTCTGCCCATAGGGGGCTCCACTAATATGAAAAGTTTCACCGTATGCCATATACATATTAGTTCCCCCACAGCTTCCTTGAGTCTTGACGGCTGCAACCCCCGTGTGTGTGTGTGTGTGTGTGTGTGTGTGTGTGTGTGTGTGTGTGTGTGTGTGTGTGTGTGTGTGTGTGTGTGTGTGTGTGTGTGTGCGCGCGTGCGCGTGTGCGTGTGTGTGTGAGAGGGTGGTGTTTTGAAGAAAACTTGTCTGTTTGCTTGTTAATTATGATGACAATAACAGGCTTACAATCTGATGCTGCACTTTATGTGCATTATGTTAATGTGAGGTTGATGTTGTAGAAGAATGCATGTAAAATTTGAAATGATATTCTGGATATCAAACAGCTTGTATGTAGCTATAATGATCATAAATAAATGGTGGCATTTAGGTTATTTTAGTTGTTGTTACTAATAGTAGATTAAAATATTGTTGAAATTATAAATCTACAGCAAGGTGAAAACATTGGTGGAGAACCTACATATTTATTATTAACAATGACAACCAAAAACACTTAAAACAACTACTACAGTAAAACATTCCATTGGCATGTTTCACTGTACTCAGACTCAACAAAATGTTGTTTAAGTTTAACCACAAATTGTGTCATTGGAAATATTAAAATCATATTTCAATAGAGCTATTAGTAATAATATGAATATACTCACAGAGTAGAACACAGAGAACGGTGTGACCCATCCTCTCCTGTGATGAACCGCGCTGACAATCTACTTCCTAGTGAAGTAACTTTATGTGGTATTAAGAGAGAGAGAGAGAGAGAGAGAGAGAGAGAGAGAGAGAGAGAGAGAGAGAGAGAGAGAGAGAGAGGAGGTAGAGAGATGTTACACTTTATGCCGTGATCTCAGCACATTTTGTATAACTTCTCCTTTAGTCGATTCAGATGAGGGAGTGTGTGTGTGTGTGTGTGTGTGTGTGTGTGTGTGTGTGTGTGTGTGTGTGTGTGTGTGTGTGTGTGTGTGTGTGTGTGTGTGTGTGTGTGTGTGTGTGTGTGTGTGTGTGTGTGTGAATGGGTGAATGTAATGCACAAAGTAAATGTCTTTGGATAAAGGCACTACATGTATATAAATGCACTGTTTACCAAACGTTTGACCATTTAAAGTGATTAAAGATGATTATTCTAAACAGTGATATGAAATGTAGCGTGTTTGGTGATAGAGGAAAGTAGTTGATAGTTGAGTCATCCTGTGGTCTGGAGGGAGGATGTAACTTTAGGCAGGTCTTGTTTTCTGGTGGTTTCCTGCTTCTCTCTATATGCTGGTGTAATAATTACATAAATAAAATGCTGCTGCATTGTCTGGAGGAAGACAAACAAAAATGTTTTATCCTCATGTACCTGTGCAGAAGATAAACAATAAAGAACAACCTCAAATAAAAATTTGAGTAGTAGGAAGAGTAGTTTGAGAAGTATTAGACCACTGGTTCTCAAAGTAGGGTGTGCAGACCCTCAGGGGTCCTTGAGGGTAAAATTGTTCTATACTTCTGCTATTCTAAAACAAGAAGTGACACAGTCATATTATACCAGCTTGATACAAGCTTTTCACACCCAAAACAGCCCAAACTCTGCTGGAATTGATAGTTAATTTGTGACAACGTGTGTGCAGTCACCAGGACAGGCAGTGTTGATTTTATCATTTATTTTTAAATGTAAGTCTTAGTCCAGTTTCAATCGCCCGTGTTAGTTTTTTTATCATATTCAGTCAACCTCATCCTGTTTTTCTGTGCCGTTGCGTTCTCACTTTTTATTTTGCATTTAGACGGTGATGCACCACTGATTTAAAACGCTGTAGTGTGCACAGCTGATCTGTGGGTTGCCATGTCCCCTTATTATAAGCGAATTTGGGCTTGTTTCTCCTGTAAATATTGGTTGTTGCGTGTTAAGTTTTTTTGGGTTTGTTTTTAAAGTGTAGTTATTTTTTTGATTATTGTTTAAACAGTCCTCAAACAACATTTTTTTTTATTTTATTTTTTTTCAGATGGCTTGGCCAAATGATGGTGGAGTGCTTGACATGAAAGTTGCACTGTGTAACTTTCCTCTTCTCCCCTGGATTTGAACCCGGTTTCGTACAAAATTGCATTTTATTCATAAACAAAAGGTGCATAGTGAGGCTTTAATTATTTTTACAAAGTGAAATGATGACTTGTAGGATGTAGGTAAAGTATAAAGACAAACATATGATAATTCTGTTTAGTTTAATGTGTCCATGTTGTAATGTTGTTTGTCACATCTAGCAGTGTAGTGGTCAGCAGTAAGCAGCTGTTTTGATACAGTCAGTGATGCAGGAGACCACTGTTTCCGAAACAGTGGGTTGGGACCCATCTTTGGGTCGCAAACCAAGTTTTATGGGTAATATCTCCTTTTTTCCGTTTCCTACATTAAAAAATATATATTGTTGCTGTCCAGCAAAAAACAGCTAACTCCATTGTGACGCTTTTGCATTTCTTCCATAAATCAGAGCCATTGAACACCCTTTATGTCTGTGTGTTGGTAAAAAAAATTAAGTAATATAATGTATAAATATTGAACCAATGAAAAGCATTAAAAAGCGCTTCTGACGAAACCAGCTAACTCTATTGGATCCTCAAACTTTCTGCTAAACCAGCTAACTCCATCGGAGTTAGCTGGTTTAGCTCCATAGGAGTTAGCTGTTTTTTGCTGACTCCAGGCTCCACCCCCTTTTGACCTACAACCTCATTGTGAGCTTGGAGGTCCATTCAGCTGTTCTTATCAATGATGAACAAAACCTCCTAACACCATTTTTGTTTTTGTTTTTTTCATTTCCTGAAAAATGAACATTTTGGAGTTAGCTGGTTTCAGCTGCACAGCAGATATATATATATATATATATATATAAATAAAACATCACATGGATGCAACTGGGACGTATCATCAGTGTTGTAGCCTGGGGTCATAGGGTGTTTCGGGTCTCGCAACAACATACACCCTCTCCCAGGTGACCCATCCGGGGTTGATCAAGCCCCGACTTACGTCCCAGTAGCTACCCACGGTCAGTCCTATAGGGAAAGACAGGGCCACTCTGTCCGCTTCTCCGGAACTACTCTGCCTGGACACGGAGAGGCTCTGGCACGTGGAGGGACTAGGCTCTGTGGGTTGTCTCCTGGCCGGGCTCCTCCTTCGTCTCACCAGGTCCAGGACCTGAGCGCTGTACCAGATCCGTTGCACCACCCCGCTCCAAACATTTCCATCTGGTTATTGATTATTTTGGTTATTGATTATTTTCTGGTTATTGATTATTTTGAGGGGGTCCCCAGTTCAAATATGATTATTTTTAGGAGTCACGGCCTGAAAACGTTGAAAACAACTGATCTAGAGCAGTGTTGATAATTCATATCTTTTATATACATTTATTTGGATTTAAATACAGTCTAAATTGATCAATTGATTTTACTTACAAAATGAGGAATATATAGGAATATTATTATTTGAAAATGACAGTTTTGTTTGACATCACACATTATACATTATAATAAACAATCAAACTGGGCAGTTTTTTGCCTGCCTATTTGTTTGGTGGAAAGTTGTTCTTGATCATGAAGTTGATAAAAAAAAGTGATTAAAAAAAGTAGTGTTTTATTTATTTTTTATTTATTTTTTATTTTGTATTTTGTATTTTTTATTTTATTTTTTTGTTTTTGTCTTGGTTTTCTCTGTTTATGGCCTTGTGTGCTTTGGTGATCTCACCTGTTTGCTTTATTTGAAAAATAAATAAAAAAAATTGATCAAAAAAATAAAAAATAAAAAAAAGTAGTGTCGATGTAGCTAGCTACTTTTGCCATGTAGCTTGTAGTGTAGCTTACTACATTTCTCTGACGATAGCTTCCGTTGTAGTTGAGCTACATTTAATCGAGAGTAACTAGTAGTGTAGCTTGCTACATTTTCCAAGTAGCTTGCCCATCACTGAGTAATTGACAATAAACATATGCTCAGGTTCTTTTGCATTAAAATGAGCAGCGGAACACTTGCGATGTTTGTCAATTGGAGATTCGAGAGGATTTATTTGTCAGTCACAAAAGTTGTAGTAAATATATTTTATCGAGTCGTGACTTTTATTTTCGTATCTATGAGAGTCTTAGCGACCACCCCCCCAGTTCGCCCTGGAATGTCACCAATAAAGCCCATATTTCTCCAAACATGTACAAATGCAAAATATAAGGTGCTTACCCGCTTGCCTCAAATGTTAACTAGGTGTCCGGAGTATTTGTGCAATATATTAGTCCATATTTTTCAATTAAGAAGTGTTTAAATCCCGTCTGTAACCGATTCTGTCGGTGATAGTGACGGGGCGCATCCGGTGAAAGCCGGAATTACACTCAATGTAAACATGAATTAAACGAGGGGGGGAAATGGAGTTCGTCCACAGACGGGATTAAAACACTTCTTTATTGAACAATATGGACTAATACATTGCACAAATACTCCGGACACCACCTAGTTAACATTTGGGGCAAGCGGGTAAGCACCTTATATTTTGCATTTGTACATTTTTGTACAAAAAATTATCAAATTTAAAAAACGGCCGATTACTCGATTTAAAAACAAAAAAGTTTGAATCTTGTGCAATCGAACGAAGCTTCGAATATTCAAGTTATTTGGGTCAGCCCTAGTTCTCACCAATATGTGTAGTTACATCATAGCAAGGTAACTAAACAAGACAAACCTCTACCAAAGTAGCATTGTGCTTTAAAGTGTATTGCTCAGGGGAACTTCGGCACATATACTGGGCGAGCCGAGTGTTGTGTTGTGCTGTGTTGTGTTGTGTTGTGTACTTAGACGCTGTGTGTTCCAGTAAACAGTGGGTTGTATAGGTCAATAAGGTCATAGTAGATGAAAATACACTATGTGAGGACTGTGTGTGTGTGTGTGTGTGTGTGTGTGTGTGTGTGTGTGTGTGTGTGTGTGTGTGTGTGTGTGTGTGTGTGTGTGTGTGTGTGTGTGTGTGTGTGTGTGTGTGTGTGTGTGTGTGTGTGCAGAGACGTGCAGAGAGATTTGGAGAGGCAGGAGCTGGAATTTCAAAAGGGCACATGCACGGACAAATGCACGCGCGCGCAAAATTTTGCGGATATTCGTCGGATTCGGGTACTTTTTTACCCGTTTTTTGTTACTTTATTTCGGTTTTAGGGTTAGGGGTAGGGTTAGGTTAGGGTTATAGATATATAATAAAAAACTTTTTTTAATAATGTTTTTTGGTGGCTTTGGATAAAACATTGGTGGCTATAGCCACCGAAGCCCCCGCCTAACGACGCCACTTATTCTTCTGTATAATGAGTACTTTTACTTAAGTAAAGAAATTGAGTACTTTTCCCACCAATGCTGCTGTGCTGACACAGAGAGAGAGAGAGAGAGAGAGGGAGGTAGAGAGAGATATATATAGGCTCCTGCTTGACAAGTAATTTCAAATTAACAGCTATATATATATATATTTTTGTCCATACATACCTAATCTGTCTCAAACAATTGGTCCGTGTTCTGCGTGCATTCACTGCGTTCAGTTGTGCACTCATTTAGGTTTCGATTGTGTATAATAGACTTCGTTTGCCGGGCGGTATCGCGCACCCAAAAAATAGCCGATCTACAAGCTCACAATGCCTGGCGTTGCGACGCGTTGTGAGCTTGTAAATCAACTATAATTCTGCGTGAGCACTGCATGGCACGGGGCTCAATTAAGTAAGCTTTACTGCAGGTGCGAGGCCAACGGGCGCAGGGGTTTCTACAGTTTACAGTCAGAGGAGACAAGGGCACTTTTTACCGACAGACAAAAGGGCAGGGGCTCAAGCCCCCTTTGATGTCTATGTGTGCACGTGCATGTGCGTGTGTGTGTGTGTGTGTGTGTGTGTGTGTGTGTGTGTGTGTGTGTGTGTGTGTGTGTGTGTGTGTGTGTGTGTGTGTGTGTGTGTGTGTGTGTGTGTGATGCACATTGCAAAGCACCATTTTGTAGTAGCAGGACGGTGGTGCAGCTTTGGTAGCCATGGTGAGGACATTGCTTCCTCTTTGACAGTGACATGCTGCAGTGTGAGCTGTCATCACGGAACTGACAATCAATGGCCAGTGGCCAATGATTGTCAGTTCCGTGATGACACGGTTACATGGACATCATGTATTAATTCAGAATGAACTCATTCAGAACTAGAAAAAGTGCTCCTCGGAGCACAGGTCTCCGCCAGGTACATTGTTGTGGCCTCCTGGTGGCGCTATAATAGGCCAATGTGAAAAGGGTGCCATTTCTTCTTAGGCCTTTCACGGCAATCGGACACTGCATTCATGATTTGAGGCATTTTGTTCCAAAAATGTGTTTTGCTAAATTAGACCTGCTGGTGGCGCTATAACAGGCCAATGTAAAATTCTTCCTCGGCCTAGTGGGAATGTGCATGTGAAATTTCACGGAAATTGCAAGCTGCGTTCATGATTTGAGCCATTTTGTTGAAAACGGACCAACCCTGCAAACTTTGGAAGCCAACCTTAGCCAATCAGGATGGAATATGGGAAATCGGACAGATCCGGGTTGATCACATCATGACTATAGAGATACTGTGTACCAATTTGCATGACGTTTGGATAAAATCTGTAGGAGTAATGTTAAAAAAATGGGTTTTGCACAAATCTGCCTCCTGGTGGCGCTATAACAGGCCCAAGTGAAACATTTGGGGCAGAGGTTCTGAATTGGCATCGAGGGAGTGTGTGTGCACAGTTTCGCAGCGAGCGGGCCAACGGTGCCGGAGATTAGCTGGTAACACACAGACAGGACACACACACGGACGGACGGACGGACGGACAAGAGGTAAAACATACTCTCTCGCCATGCCTTTCGGCCTAGCGGAGACAATGAACTCATTCCGAATAGAGGAATCCGTTCCACTCACCTGTTTACATGGGACCTGAATAAAAGTATTCCTCGTTTACATGACCAAAGCATTCATTTGGAATATAACTTTGGACATGCGCAAAGTGGTTCCCGCCTACGCCCGGGCATGGACCAGGGGCCACTACCCAGAGCAGAGCTTCCCCTGGTGGGCATGGGAGGAGGCAATAGCCCCCTTGTGCCTCCGCGGCGGAGGTTTTTTGTAGCATCGCCACAGGTGGGCAGTGTATAGCGGAGTGCAGTAAGCTTTAAAAAGTGAGATTTTCACTTGAACTGAGCAGAAATTGAATTTGCGAACAAGCATGTTGGCTTGGGCATACAGTTTACGGCGCTGTCTAAAAATATCTCTGTCATCAGATAGGTCATTTGTTATAAAATTACCTAGATATTTGGTCTCCTTGCACTCTTTCAGTGTCATACCAGACAGATAGAAGTCAGGAAATACCAGCTTACTGTCTTCCTTACTTCTCACGATAAGAGTTATGCTCTTTTTTGCATTGTACTTAATATCAAAATCAATGGCATACTGTGAGCACACTCTTAGTAACTGCTGGAGACCAGCACTACTAGGACATAGGACCACCAAGTCATCTGCAAACATGAGGTGGTTGATGATACAGTCACCAATGATACACCCTGTTTTACAGGCATTCAATTGTAAAGATAAATCATCCATAAATACATTAAAAAGAAAAGGAGATAAAATGCTGCCTTGTCTTACCCCATTGGTAACATGGAATGGGGCGGAGATAGAATTACCCCATTTAACCAGCATAGTCTGGTGTGCATACCAGTAAACCAGAATCCTTATCAAATATCTGGGGGCCCCTCGCAGACACAATTTGTCAATAATAATAAAACAGAGAGGAGCGTTCGGAATAAAGTGTTTGTATGGTCAATTCCGATTGGTATATCCCGATTCAAACGGTCTATACCACCCCTCCAAACCTGAATGAAAATTAATTCGGGTAAGACTGGAATGGAATATTCTATTCCAATTGACGTGTTTACATGAGCATTTCTATTCTGAATGAATTCATCCATTCATTCATTCTGAATAGAAGTGTATTCATTCCGAATGAAACTGTCCATGTAACAGCAGCAAATGACAGCCTCTCGACCAATTTTCTGATGAAAGCCCGTAGCATACTTAGTTGTTTTAAAAAAAAAACATTTTTGTTTGTTGTCAATTTCAGTTTAGTTTGGATTAGTTTGTGAAGAAGAAGAAGAAGAAGACTCAGCTGGAAATCCCATACAAAATATGTGTGCACCAAACTGGCAAGAACAATAGGGATACTGGGTAAAGCCAAACACATTTTAGATAAGAAATCACTACACACTCTGTATTGTGCACTTGTTGACCCTTATTTGTCATACTGTGTAGAAGTATGGGGAAATACCTATAAAAGCACTTTAAATAAGATTTGTATTTTACAAAAACGAGCAGTAAGGATAATTAATGGAGCAGGATACCTTGATCACACTAATAATCTGTTTTTACAATCTTATATTCTAAAATGTTCAGATCTGGTAAAATTTAAAACGGCACAAATCATGTTTAAAGCCTGGAATAAGAGTTTACCTGGAAACATCCAGAAGCTTTTTAAGGAGAGTGATGGAAAATATGATTTAAGAAACAAACATCATTTTAAACAGATGATAATTATTCATTCAACACTGAAACAAATGTGCATTTCAATATCAGGTATTAATCTTTGGAATAATCTTGATATAAGTATCAAAAACTGCAGAAATGTTGAACAGTTCAAGCGATGCTATAAGCAGTCATTTATACTACATTATGGTCAGATCATTTTATACTGATTTTATCCTCCATTTTATACTGATAATTTAATAAGTTACTATGATTATTTGCTGTATATGAATTGTTTTTTAAATTGACTATTTTCTTTACTTTATATGATCTTTTATTACTTTTAGTAGGATCGATTTATATGTATTATATGTAAATTGTGTACTCATTTTATGGTATATCAATTTGTATTAAAACATATTGTTTTACAATAGGTTATTTGTCATGGTAAGAAGGGGGCCGGACTAGATAAGCATTTGCTTCTTTCTGTCCATTCTTGAACAAATGTTTTGAAATTGTGATGATGATGTATGGAGTTTTCTGTACTTTTAAATTGTTCAAGCTAAATAAAGATCAAATCAAATCAAATCAAATCAAAGTTGGTTTGCTATTTTTGCTATTTTGGAAGATTTTTGACAAAGAGCAAAACTAAGGACATTTTCTCAGATTTTAGTTAAGATTTGTAAATACACAATACAGTTTTAGTTATCATAGGCTGTTATCCAATTCTAGTTTTAGTTATTGTGTTAGTTTTAGTTACATAAAAAAGCTATAATAACCTTTTATCTTCCTGAACATGTTTATCTGACAAAGGTCGCAATCATTATAGAAAATATTGTTTGTTTATAAGCTTCAACCCGGCTCCAGTTTGCCTCCTGTGTCTGTGGCCGTGTAATAAGCGGGATAATTGACGGGTAACTGGTCATTATTGATAATAAATCCCTTCTTTTTTTAAACATTTTACCAACACAAATCTTCTATGGGGGGTCCCTGGCACAGAATATTTTCAGACGGCGGTCCGCGACCAATTACATGTTCATTTAGGGGTCCCTGACATGGAAAGTTTTGAGAACCACTAGACTAAAGGAAGCACCGGTCCTGACTAACATCATGCTTCTTGTGACGTGTGACGATGGACTGTTTGTTTGGTCATCATTTGTCCTGGTTGTTTAGGATGTTGTTGATAAGATACAATAAAATAATACAATAAAATCACAAAAAAAAAATCAGTAGACTTTGGAAGCAACGGTTCTCACCAATATGTGTAGTTACATCATAGCAAGGTAACTAAACAAGACAAACCTCTACCAAAGTAGCATTGTGCTTTAAAGTGTGTTAATCAGGGGAACTTCGGCACATATACTGGGCGAGCCGAGTGTTGTGTTGTGTTGTGTTGTGTTGTGTTGTGTTGTGTACTTAGACGCTGTGTGTTCCAGTAAACAGTGGGTTGTATAGGTCAATAAGGTCATAGTAGATGAAAATACACTATGTGAGGACGTGTGGTTGCATCTTCCTCTTTGGGTTTTGTTCATCTCTGCTCTGCTGTGTTCACACGCTGCTGTGTGTGTGTGTGTGTGTGTGTGTGTGTGTGTGTGTGTGTGTGTGATGCACATTGCAAAGCACCATTTTATAGTAGCAGGACGGTGGTGCATTTTTGGTTGCCATGTTGAGGACATTGCTTCCTCTTTGACAGTGACATGCTGCAGTGTGAGCTGTCATCACGGAACTGACAATCATTGACAGCCTGTCGACCAATTTTCTGATGAAAGCCCGTAGCATACTTAGTTGTTTTAGAAACAAAAAAAAACATTTTTCAACTTTTTTGTTATGTTTTCAATTTCAGTTTAGTTGTTTTGCTATTTTTGCTATTTTGGAAGATTTTTGACAAAGAGCAAAACTAAGGACATTTTCTCAGATTGTAGTTGTTTTATTAAGTTTTGTAAATACACAATACAGTTTTAGTTATCATAGGCTGTTATCCAATTCTAGTTTTAGTTATTGTGTTAGTTTTAGTTATATAAAAAAGCTATACTAACCTTTTATCTTCCTGAACATGTTTTTCTGACAAAGGTCACAATCATATTGTTTGTTCATAAGCTTCAACCCGGCTCCAGTTTGCCTCCTGTGTCTGTGGCCGTGTAAAAAGCGGGATAATTGACGGGTAACTGGTCATTATTGATAATAAATCCCTTCAGGGTGATTATGCACCTCCGCTCTGTGTCGGTGTACCCTACTGTATGTGTAATTCATTGTGTGTCTATTCTCAGTATGAACTGACCCCATCAGGATGGTGCCCCCTAGGCCGGTGGTTCCCCAACTGGGGCTTGGGACCAGGGGGGTCCCCAACTTATTGTGAGGGGGTCCCTAGATGATTAGCTTAATGTTCAACATTGTTTTCTCACTCAACAGTAAACAAACCGGCATACACTATAAGTGTATACAGGGTATCTGCACATTTATGAAGTTACAAATGAATTACTTTTAAGACATTTTTAATACCAAATTGGCCAAATTGTCAAATATTAGGTAAGAAGCAGGCAAATATTGTGAAAATAGCTGATCTACAAGCTCAAGCTAGTTTCACGATATTAACACATTAAAAGCCAAGAACGTAGTCCTACGGTCCATTAAATCCAACTGTTAAAGGAGGAGTTCACCCAAAAAAATACTTATTTTCTATCAATTTCACACCCCATGAAGCCTTGAATTCATGGATTTATTTTTGTTTTTGTGGCATTCCTAAGCCAATAATTTGATGACCGGGTGTGTATCCGGTAGGA
Organism: Gymnoscopelus microlampas; assembly: GCF_963454915.1. Classification (NCBI taxonomy): domain Eukaryota; kingdom Metazoa; phylum Chordata; class Actinopteri; order Myctophiformes; family Myctophidae; genus Gymnoscopelus; species Gymnoscopelus microlampas. Next base: position 56,160 of record NW_028155783.1, on the reverse strand, counting down.
GACACAAATAATCTACTTTGTGTCTCCTACCGGATACATTAGCCGGTAGGAGACGGGAATCAAATTATTAGCTTAGGAATGCGACAAAAACAAAAAAGAATCCATGGATTCAAGGCTTCATGGGGTGTGCAATTGATAGAAAATAAGTCATTTTTTGGGTGAACTCCTCCTTTAAGCGCCGAGACCGTAGTGCTACGGTCCGGGTGCTTTTTCCTTTTTTTTAATTTTTTTTTTCTTTTTTTCAATTTTTGACAAGGACCATTTTCAGTGTAACACCACCGGAAACGGAACTATTTGCGATCCGGTTTTGCCGTTCCCGTCGGCCTCCATTCTAAAGCGCACACTAAAACTCCTTTTTCTCCCTTGTAGTTTTTTCTCCTCGGTCATCACTGTTTAACATAAACCGTTCTAACTACAACATGGATGCCCCGTTTGACACGTGGTCTGCACTGGTAGACACAGGGACATGTGCACGATGTTTACAAACAGTGCATCGCGCATTCTTAAGGATTTTAACGGGGTCTATGGCGACGTGAAAAAAATAAAAAACAACAATAAAACCTTGGCACTGGTGAGTACATTATGAGATTAACCTCTGGCGGTGGATGTGTTAATCTGTGGAACCGAGTCAAACTAAATGTAATGCCTACAATTCCAAGTGCTTGTCACGGTGGGGGGTCGCCCAGTTCAAATATTGTTATTTTGGGGTGTCCCCAGTTCAAATATTATTATTTTGGGGGGTCTGAAAGGTTTCGGAACCCTGGCCCTTCGATGTTGCCGAAAGCAGTGATTCTCAAAGTGGGGTCCGGGGTCCCTAAGGGTGCTCCAGGGGGTCCCCAGAAACAGCATCAAAACATTTTAACCCTATATACGCTGGCAATTTGAAAATAGCAGATCTACAAGCTCAAAATGCGTCACATTGTGACGTGTTGTGCTTGTAGATATTTTCAAAATAAATCTTGAGAGATATAAAAACATTTTGGATATTTTTGAAACATTTTACCAACACAAATCTTCTATGGGGGGTCCCTGGCACGGAATATTTTCAGACGGCGGTCCGCGACCAATTACATGTTCATTTGGGGGTCCCTGACATGGAAAAGGTTTGAGAACCACTAGACTAAAGGAAGCACCGGTCCTGACTAACATCATGCTTCTTGTGACGTGTGACGATGGACTGTTTGTTTGGTCATCATTTGTCCTGGTTGTTTAGGATGTTGTTGATGAGACATAATAAAATAATACAATAAAATCACAAAAAAAAGTTAGTAGTCTTTGGAAGCAACGGTATCACATATATCACCAATATGTGTAGTTACATCATAGCAAGGTAACTAAACAAGACAAACCTCTACCAAAGTAGCATTGTGCTTTAAAGTGTGTTGCTCAGGGGAACTTCGGCACATATACTGGGCGAGCCGAGTGTTGTGTTGTGTTGTGTTGTGTAGTGTAGTGTACTTAGACGCTGTGTGTTCCAGTAAACAGTGGGTTGTATAGGTCATTAAGGTCATAGTAGATGAAAATACACTATGAGAAGACGGTTGCATGGTTGCATCTTCCTCTTTCGGTTTTGTTCATCTCTGCTCTGCTGTGTTCACACGCTGCTGCTGTGTGTGTGTGTGTGTGTGTGTGTGTGTGTGTGTGTGTGTGTGTGTGTGTGTGTGTGTGTGTGTGTGTGTGTGTGTGTGTGTGTGTGTGTGTGTGTGTGTGTGTGTGTGTGTGTGCGCGTGTGTGTGTGTGCGCGTGTGTGTGTGCGTGTGTGTGTGTGTGTGTGTGTGTGTGTGTGTGTGTGTGTGTGTGTGTGTGATGCACATTGCAAAGCACCATTTTGTAGTAGCAGGACGGTGGTGCAGTTTTGGTTGCCATGTTGAGGACATTGCTTCCTCTTTGACAGTGGCATGCTGCAGTGTGAGCTGTCATCACGGAACTGGCGATCATTGACAGCCTGTCGACCAATTTTCTGATGAAAGCCCGTAGCATACTTAGTTGTTTAACACATTGAGTGCCAAAAACGGTCCGGACCGTTTTTCATAATCCAAACGAGGTGTGCCAAAAACGGTTATGGCCATTTTTGGGCAAAAATATATAAAAAAAAAAATATCATTTTACGAAGATTTAGACTCCAATCCACTTCCTGGTTAAGTTATGACTTCAAAAGCCTGCATTTCGGCTCCTGTGTACTTTTTGTTTTTACGATGTATTTTCGACTATTTTCAACTGGCTGCAACTATGGAACGGATTACCGAATGTTTTTAATCTTTTTCCCCGGATTGTACGAGACCTCTATGTGTGTAATGAGGGTATCACCGTGAGGACGGTGATCACTGAAAATGTTTTGTGACTACTTGAAAAAGGTCCAAAAATGGTTAAAATTCCAGGCACTGGAGGTACCTTGTTTTGAAAAACCCCTGGCACTCAATGTGTTAAAAAATATATATATTTTTTTCAACTTTTTTTGTTTGTTTTCAATTTCAGTTTAGTTTGGATTAGTTTCTGAAGTTAGTTTGCTATTTTTGCTATTTTGGAAGATTTTTGACAAAGAGCAAAACTAAGGACATTTTCTCAGATTTGAGTTGTTTTATTAAGTTTTGTAAATACACAATACAGTTTTAGTTATCATAGGCTGTTATCCAATTCTAGTTTTAGTTATTGTGTTAGTTATATAAAAACGCTATAATAACCTTTTATCTTCCTAAACATGATTATCTGACAAAGGTCACAATCATTATAGAAAATATTGTTTGTTCATAAGCTTCAACCCGGCTCCAGTTTGCATCCTGTGTCTGTGGTGCATGCTATGATGTCAAATGTCTGACCTCTCTTTCTTTACATATCCTTGCACATGATAGGGTGTAGATTAGGATGTATGTCCTCTCCTTCTTTAAATATCCTTGCACAAACACAGAGAATAAAAGACTTACATCTAGAGTGCACATTGAGTAATAGTTTTATCTCTATGATCATCCATACAGTTTCAAGTGCATGCCCTTTATGTGAAGAAGAAGTAGACCGTTTTGCGTTGTGTCTATGGATGTAAAATGTCTCTGTGATGTATTTGATGTTTTTTAAATTGTTTGGAGAAGAGTGATCTAACACAGCCTTCATTTAGGGAGTTGGTTATAGAAAATCAGACTGTTATGGCAACTGTTAACTGTTAAATTCAGTGGTGGAATAAGTACGTACTACATAAGTAAAATTAACAATAAAGTAAAAAAATACTATAAGTAACTCTGTTACAAGTCAAAGTCCTGTATTCAAAGATGTAAGTAAAAGTACAAAAGTATTGGCATCAAAATGTACCAAAAGTACATTATTTATTTATAGAGCCGATCTACAAGCTCACAATGCGTAGTGAGCTTGTAGATTGGCTATTGTTGTAACAAAGTTCAAAATAATGCTTAACTGGTTAATATATGTTTGTTTTATCTAGATCTACAAAATAACTTGTAACTAATCGAGTAAAAAGTACAATATTTACCTCTGAGATGTAGTGGAGTAGAAGTATATAGTATTGAAAATAAAAAGTAAATACTGAAATCCCTCAAAATTGTTTTAAAGTAGTTACTGTCCATCAGTGATCACTAGTTAAATGTAATATTAGACATGGATGTTTACAATGATGCACTGTGTTGTGTGGTAAGTGAGGAGTTCAAACCATGTTTAGATTGTAGTTTACTAAGTTATTTGGTGCTTTTATTGTCCTGAAATCTTGGTTGGTTTGATTCATTTTTAAATAAAGGTCTCTCTCTCTCTCTCTCTCTCTCTCTCTCTCTCTCTCTCTCTCTCTCTCTCTCTCTCTCTCTCTCTCTCTCTCTCTCTCTATGGGCTTAAATTAGTGCCAATAATATTTTGTACTTGTAAAAATAATTTGTATTTGTAAACACATTTTGCATTTGTAAAAAAAAATATTTGTACTCGTAAAAATAATATGTACTCGTAAAAATATTTTTTGCATTCGTAATGCAAAAAATACGCCGACTGGTGTATTTCTTTTTTTGATAATTTCGGATTAAATTATGAACCTCCCCTCCAAGTCTTGTAACTCTAGCCCTTACAGTTTCTGAAAAAAAAAAAACTTGAAATCGAGTTTTTTAATTTTCCCATTAAAGTGGATGGGGAAATTGAATGCACTAATAAATTAATATCAATTAAACTATGTAACGAATTTCTTAGCAAAATACACGCGCACGATTCCCGATGAAGCCGCTTATTTTGACATATGGCATGTGGGTCCTAGTCTCACACTCAATCAAACTCTGTACACTAGGTCAGTTTTCAAAAAATCTTAACCCCGAAGGCAAATCGTGTTTTTTATGACACACATGTTTTTTAGGGGTATTAAGGTGTGCTGAATCCAAATCTGCTGTGTGTCAAGCTCAAAAATGGCCGCTAAGCCCTCAAAATGGACCATTTAAAGATGGCGGCCACCACTATGCTGAAACATAATAAAACACTATATGTTTGATTAAACTAGGTAGAAAATAGACTGAAATGTCCTTTTTTTATGTTTACATATATGGGGAATACAATGCAATATTCTGATTTAAGATAAATTGTGAAGGAACCACTTTTATATCATTTATATTGTGAAAATTGGCCTATTTAGTAATGAATAATGTTTGTTTTTTTTGGGGGGGGTTGGTAATGAATAATTGTTTTAACCCTTTAACTGCCAGAGATTATTTCTGAAAATTTCTAGCCAGTGGCAGAGATTTTTCATTGAAAAACAAAAAAGTACTTAGGAGCAGAGATGAATATTTTTTAAGTTTTAAGTTAAAAAGGAAGTGGATAGACCCCTATATCTTCGATAAATCATATATCCTTGGTCTTTGGGTCAAATTGGACAAAAAAAAAAAAAATCACTTCACGTAGATCTACACGATTGGCACGTGGCGGCTATAAATAGGTTCACGTAGATCTACGTGATTGGCATGCAATGGGTTAAGATGTATAATTGCCTTAATGTTCTGGCAGGTTTCTTGCAATTACACGCTTCAATGCACTCCATGCATACTTTCCTGCAGTTGGTTGAGACATCCCTTTGTGCAACTTCATGACGTGATCTCGCTGCATGCTTTTGGCAAAGGTGGCAGAGAAAGCAGCCGTGGCACCAACTGACCATTCAGGTGCATCCATCCCATTTCGGTCACTGGAGGAAGACCAGGATGTGGCAAGTGAGCTTGGTTCCAGACAAGAGCTTGATAGTGGGAACGCATGATGTGAAACTGCTGCATCTGAGATTGGTGGCAGAGTCTCTTGTGCACGACCTATACAAAACAACTTGACTCTTGCTTCATTGCATGTATCAACTTCAGGCACACCGTATATCTTACAGATGAATGTATCTGTTGACCTCGCTATGTCTACTGTGAGAGGGCCTTTTCCAAGCCCAATGAGACCTGTGTGATGTTGCTCGAACACCTGCCAGGCTGTTTTCTTACTGTGGACACTGAACTATGACATGCTGTCACAGCCAGTGACAGCATGGAAGGCAAGTAGTGTGTCAACTTGATCAGCAGAAAGCAACAATTCATGTACTGGAAGATACTTCGGCGCCTTTGATGTCCCTGCTTTCATGTAGAGACGCTTACATTGCATTCTGACATAGTGTAGTGCCAGAAGTAGAAGAAGCACATCTGTATCACGTGCTGACACAACTAGTGTTTCCATTTGAGCATGGATGCAATGCAAAATCAGTCGTGTGTCAGCTTCCTCATGGTCAGCACTTAGAGAAGAGACTTCAAGATCTGGATCCGATGACGAATCCTTTGGCAAACCCCCCTGATACAACTTAGATTATTAGGGCTGTGTTTAATCAGATGGTTTGAAAGCAATTGAGCAAGGTCTGCTTTATTTTCCTCAAGTGCCATGAAGCTAGACCAGTCTGGTGGAAGAGGAACTGACTCGTTCTCTATTTTACTCAACTCAACTCAACTCAAATTTTATTTATAGAGCAACCAAAGTGCTATACAACATATCAAACAACAATGTTACAATACATACGGTGCAAAAATACAATATAAAAATACAAGATACAATACAAATACAAGCGCTGATTGAAAAGCATAACACGAAAGTGAGGTAGAGACCATAGTTGTGGTGTAATAGTTTAGCTATTGTTCGAAAGCTAGAGAAAAGAAGTAGGTCTTTAGTAGCGATACGACATATTGGTCGGTGGCGCTGCTTGCGTTTAATCCTTGTGCCTGCTTTGATCGTTTCCTCTTGATACCTGTCAAAGACTTCATCAATCCTCTGGCAGTTTTCTCCCATTCTAAACACAGCTCCAGCAAACATGTTGGCATATTCACCAAATGTTCCAGGTTGCTTTCCTAGTGCCATTACGAGTGCTTGGCCATCAATGAGCAGTCAGCTGGAATCATCAAGTGTAACTTTTGCAGGGGTTTGGACTTGTTCTGTCAGTATGTTTACTAGCACAGATTTGTTTGTGGAATGTAGACTACCATTAGTTGTGGCCAAAGGTAGTGGGATGGTCATGAGTTCATGTGTAAGGATGTTTTCAAGGTTTACCTGGCGCCCTGCTCTGTAAGCTGTAATCCTTTGTAGAATGTTCCTATCCACTTTGATAGTGTTTTGCTTTCCCTTAGAAAGTTGCACAACTTCATATAAAGAGGCAAATGTCTTGGCCTTATTCTTTCGAATAGGTGGATTCAGAGCCAGGTGCTGGTCACTATCTGGAGGCTCACACAGACGTTTCTCGACAAAGACTTTCATTTGTACTTGTCCAAGTTCTTCTGCATTAAGCAGAGATTCCTGAATCTCAGATGTGACTACATCCTTGTTGATCATGTTTTTCAATGTGTCGCCACCATCTTGAAACACACCATACTGTTTCAATGACACAACTATTCTGCCTTCATCAGAGTCGTCTTTTGCTTTATTTTGTGCACTCATTGTGTGTGTACTAATCATCTTCATTGCCTGATGTCATTCCTAGCAAAGCTGTTGTCTGAGAAACTATGTGTGTCCTCAGATGATATGACAATGTCCATCTACTCAGTGCAAACCCTATTCTGGTAATACCTACTAAGCCTCCACTCTTCTTTCCTGTAGCATTTAGCCATTCTCTACTTTGGTCCGCTGAACAAGGTGTTTGCGGCTGATATTTGAGTTAAGCCATCACTTTATACCACAGGCTTGCAATATGCTCTTTCAGCAGTTTCTTCACAAGTATTATGGAGTTGGTTACCTTTATATAATGACACATTTATGTACATCATTATTACATATGAGTATCGGATATTGGTGAATAATATTCACCAATAAATGACAATTTTCACAATATATATGAGTTTTAAGCAGTTTCCTCACACTTGATTTCAATTCAAAATATTTAATTGGATTCCTCATAAATGGAAAAAAAAAGAAAAAAAAGAAAATCAATCGATTTTCTACCTTGTTTAGTCAAAAGGATGCTTTGTAATATATTCCAGCATAGTGGCGGCCGCCATCTTTAAATGGTCCATTTTGAGGGCTTAGCGGACATTTTTGAGCTTGACACACAGCAAATATGGATTCAGCACACCTTAATACCCCTTAAAAACATGTGTGTCATAAATTAACACGATTTGCCTTCAGCACTTTAAATAAGCACGTTTTCTGAAATCCTGCCTAGTCTACTGCAGCCGCACTGAGGCCCCCAGACATGACCTGTTTGCTTTCTAAACTCGATCTAGCCTTTGATTGCCTTTCAATATAACCATATTTGATAGACATAGGTATCACCTACATGTTACTGATTATAGGGAATGTTATATTATTGTAATCCGTTGTTTATTTCCTGAGCAATGGAATTATATTGCAGTTAAAACTCTTGGGGTTGCACCATGGCAACCCCGTTTGCCATGTTGCCATGGAGACCTATGGAGCTTTATGATTGGGTAGTGGAAAAGGCCTCACGTGATTGGCTCAGACCCGGAAGTGCAGAGTGCCAAAAATAAAGTTTTGCAATCCGTAGAACAGATCTTCGAGCGAGCAAGCTGTTGTTTTTTTCTGGTCACAATGTTCATTGTAAATGTAATTCTACAATTACAACACACATTTTTATCTTACGAATACAAAACTTTGTTTTACGAAGACAAATATATTATTTACGAATACAAATATTTTAATTACGAATAAAAATATTTTATTTACGAAGACAAATATTTTATTTACGAGTACATATTATTTTTACGAGTACAAATATTTTTTTTACAAATGCAAAATGTGTTTACAAATACAAATTATTTTTACAAGTACAAAATATTATTGCCACTAATTTAATCCCATACCTCTCTCTCTCTCTCTCTCTCTCTCTCTCTCTCTCTCTCTCTCTCTCTCTCTCTCATATTAACAGGTGTGTGGTGGTCAGTAGTTCCAGTCTTCTCCACCAGGTGGTGTTGTCTCGTCTCTACTCACCTCTGTTCACTCTGTACTGCCTGGAAGAGGAGAGAGGAGAGGCTGCCTATTGGCACACAGTCATGTCACTCAACAAGCAGCCCGACCAATCACTGTTCAGCTTCCTCCAAGTGCACCAGTGAGTGGGGGATGTGCACACGCGCGCGCACACACACACACACACACACACACACACACACACACACACACACACACACACACACACACACACACATATTTTTATTAATGTGCTCAAATTTCATTTCCCAATGAATTGTCTCAGACCTGAATCAATTAGTGAACATGAAATTGTCGTTGAAGCTTGATTCTAGACAGTTTTTTTCTGGGGGGATTCTAGACTATCGATGTTCTATTTAGCTGTTGTATTTACAACATGAGATGTTCTAGTTTGGTTGTATTATATATAATATTTAAAACATTTGATTTGGCATAAATAAATACACATGAACATTGACCTATTATAGAGGCTATTTTACATGGATATAAATACAGGTTGTGTGTGCATAGAGGGAAGTAGCCCTAGTTCCTGTGGCTTTGGGTGTGTGTTGATATTGTGACTTGTTCTTTGGTCTGAGTCTTCAAAAAAAACACTGATCTATTTAACACACTCACACAGACATGGCTTAGTTGGATGCTTGATTCGAATTGGTCAATCAATGAATGCAGCAGTCTGTTATTGTTCAATAATGACCTCTGCTCTCAGTAACAGACCGCGCAGACAACACACCTGAACCTAATTAATTAATCAATCCATAGCGCTTGTTTTTTGCTGTGTTCAACCAGGCAGCAATGTAAGCAAACACACAATGACATGTTAAAGCTAAATACTGCAGTGTCTCAAAGGAGGCCTACTAACAGAATATTGATTCATATTTGATCAACACTTCCTACTCGAGTTGTGTTGTACGGAATGCATAATCTTTGTTTACTGTAAGCAATTCAGTCATTTTAAAATCCATTGAAATCGTTTTGTTTAATGTTGTGTCAATGTATGCATTACTTTATTAAGTAGCCGCGTAATAAGCAGGATAAAGAAACAGAGAGCAGCTCATTGTATAGAAATAAACTCCTTCAAATAAATCCGTTAAATAAGGACCCGTCTGCTTCATGTCAGGGTCTAATCATCTTGTCAGGGTTTATTTCTCAGCAATGACCTGCTCACCTTTCATTAAAACTAGCTTAACAACGTTCAACCTGGCAACCCGATTTTGGACATGTCAGAATAGTCTTTTTTTGTTTTTTGCTGTTTTGCATACGTGTTGTGAGCTTGTAGATCGCTATTTTCTTACTTAAATGGTTAAACAAGTCCGTTGTTATTGCTGTTGTGTTTGTTTTGTGTGACAGGAAGTTCTGGCCGGTGTCCATGTCTGTCCTTGGAGAGAAGATACAGGTGAGATCATTGATATTATAGTAGATCATATTGAGATTATATTACATCCATTCATCCCTTCAGTCATCTAGCTATCACTCATACACCCTGTCTAATGGAAGTGTGTGTGTGTGTGTGTGTGTGTGTGTGTGTGTGTGTGTGTGTGTGTGTGTGTGTGTGTGTGTGTGTGTGCGTGTGCGTGCGTGCGCGTGCGTGTTCTCTCAGATTGTGTCCAGCAGTAAAGATGTGTGTTATGTATCAGCTGTGGAGTCATTGCAACAGATCAGGTACAGTAGATGTTATTACCAGGGCTTTTTGTGTTATCCTTTTAGCATAACTTTGACTGTACTACATGTACTGTTAACAATCTCATTAATGAAGTATTCAATCAATCAATCAAAACATTGAAATGAATTTAAAATTCAGAATTGCTGATGCTATTACCTTAAAATGTGGAATGAATGTAGTTGATGTTGTTTTGTTTTTTTGTTTTAAAAAATATATTTTTGCGAGGGCTTTTTATGCCTTTATTTAAAGAGGGAAAGAGAAAGTAGGCTGACAGGAAATGGGGAGAGAGATGGGGGGGGGGGGGTGACACACAGCAAAGGTTGTCGGGAACGGGAGTCGAACCCGCGTCACGCTGTCAGGCTGGCATTGCAGCGAACCCGCGTCACGCTGTCAGGCTGGCATTGCAGCCTAGGTTGCCTGGACCGTCACGCTAGTGCCCAGGCCTGCTGTTTTGTTTTTCACCCCCTTTTCCCCCCCAATGTAGTTGGTATGTCTCCCCACTAACATTTCTGTATGTTATGTTATGCTGTTGTATCCTATTGGTTCACCTCCCTGTGAGGAGCCCCACCGGTCTTGGGTTGAAATGTGGAATGGATTTTCATGCACGTATCAATTTGTTAAAAAAAAGTCCATTTGTTTGAGTCATTCTTGGGCAGACTTAACAATAGACACTACATAATGTCTGCAGACAACACACCTGAACCTAATTAATTAATCAATCGCAGTGCTTGTTTCTTGCTGTGTTGAACCAGGCAGCTAAATAGTACATTGAGACTTGAAACAATAGACGCTTGCATTCATTGAAGAACAGAATGTCCACTCCAGGTTTGGTGTTTCAACTTAAAGGTGTTTGGTTCATTTGTCTTCCTTGTTTACAAAGATGCATGAATAAAAAGAACACTAAACTAAACTAAACTAGTAATAACATAAAAGATGGCGAAACAAATCTCCTGCACGTGAGGCCTAAAGAGACCTGCGGGAGGTTTAGCATACTACAGCCATTAGTAGACACAGATCACTCAATACAAAATGGGCAATAAATAACTAAAATAATATTCATAAACTGAAGAATTGTGTCCTACAGGATTAACTTTTTAAAAGGTGGAATGAATGTAGTTTTATAGGAAAATAAACTACAAAATCAGCCGAGGGTTTTATGTTCCTTTCAAGCAAGTTTCTGAAAGGACAGCAGAAAAAAATGTAAATCAATATTTCAATTTAATACAAACCTGTTTTTTCTCCTACTTCTTATTGCTCTGTCCCTGTTCTCTTTCCCTCATATCTCTCTCTCTCTCTCTCTCTCTCTCTCTCTCTCTCTCTCTCTCTCTCTCTCTCTCTCTCTCTCCAGCACTACATTCACTCCATCAGACAAGCTGCTAGTGATCCAGAGGTCATTCGAGGAGTTGACCCAGGAAGTACAAGCTCTGCTGTCACATGACTTCCTGTGGTCCATGGACGACCTCTTCCCTCTCTTCCTCTATGTGGTGCTGAGGGCCAGGTACACGCACGCACACGCGCACACACACACACACACACACACACACACACACACACACACACACACAAACACACACACACACACACACACACACACACACACACACACACACACACACACACACACACACACACACACACACACACACACACACACACACACCATCCATCCATCCATCCATCCATCCATCCATCCATCCAATATTAAACTTGTGGGTGGGTGGATGCTAGAGACAGGACGGAAAATTACATGTCACAATTATTGGCAAAAATAATTGTGATTAATGATATTATCAACCCGGTCTCCCCCCAAACACGTACAAATAGCACGGATTCGCCAAAATAAATCCGTGCATAGATTACTAGAAACTCCGAAACTCCGTGCATAGGAGACCCATTATCCCCTCCATTAACTTCAATGCGAGACGCAGACAGTCACGTGACTCTCTACGCTCTCCCCACCACGTATGAATAACACGGATTCAATTCCGTAAATACACAACTAGAAAGGTCCGGTACTACCCCCCCAACCGCATTGCCGGACCGCTGGCGGTCCGGGCACCTAGGCTCCAAAGCAGCCTGTCAGCGTTTGTGAACGGCGCTCTCTCACAAATGCAAAATATAAGCTTGCCCCAAATATGAACTAGGTGTCCGAAGTATTTGTGCAATATATTAGTCCACGTTTTTCAATAAAGAAGTGTTTTAATCCCGTCTGTGGCCGAACGCCATTCCCCCCCCCCGTTTACTTTCTGTTTACATTGAGTGTAATTTCGGCTTTCACCGGATGCGCCCCGTCTCAGAATCGGCCACAGACGGAATTAAAACACTTTTTAATTGAAAAATATGGATTTATACATTGCACAAATTCTCCGGACACCTAGATAACATTTGGGGCAAGCGGTTAAGCACCTTATATTTTACATTTGTACATGTTTGGAGAATTACGGGCTTTACTGGTGACATTGCTCTCCCCATCACGGTGAAATAACATGGATTTCAATTCCGTAAATACACGACTAGATCCGGGCACCTAGGCTCCAAAGCAGCCTGACAACGTTTGTGAACGGTGCTCTCTCACAAATGAAAAATATAAGCTTGCCCCAAATATTAACTAGGTGTCCGAAGTATTTGTGCAATATATTAGTCCACGTTTTTCAATAAAGAAGTGTTTTAATCCCGTCTGTGGCCGAACGCCATTTCCCCCCCCCGTTTACTTTCTGTTTACACTGAGTGTAATTTTGGCTTTCACCGGATGCGCCCCGTCTCAGAATCGGCCACAGACGGAATTAAAACACTTTTTAATTGAAAAATATGGATTTATACATTGCACAAATTCTCCGGACACCTAGATAACATTTGGGGCAAGCGGTTAAGCACCTTATATTTTACATTTGTACATGTTTGGAGAATTACGGGCTTTACTGGTGACATTGCAGGGCAAACTGTGGGGGTTATAAAAAAAATAGCACGGACCCATTATCCCCTCCATTAACTTCGATAGCGCGTATGCAAATTAGCCATGTGGTCTTACCAAAATTTTAAGACAAAAATTGTACATAAGTACGACTTAAGTTAAATTTTGAGGTATTTCTTGTACTTTTTTGGAGTATTCCCAATTTTCAGTACTTTTACTTCTACTCCACTACATGTCAGAAGCAAATATTATACTTTTATATATATTATATTATACTAATATATATATATAAATATTATACTGTTAAAACTACAAGTTACTTTGTAGATTTGGATTATTATTATTATTATTATAGAACATACATTAACCACTTCAGCATACATTTCAGCCATTTAAAAATAGCAGATCTACAAGCTGACCATGAGCTTGTAGATCTGCAATTTTCAAAGGATTTGTTTACATTTGCTAGTTCATTTTAAAAGGTGTAAACTGAACTTTGAACTACACCGTGCGTATTCTATTCTAATAATAATTATTATTAATATCAACCAAAAATATTATTTTAATTTTCACTTTCTTTAGCTCTGGTCTGGTAAACCGAAATCTGGTGGTGGTCAGGCCATCGCATTTATTTATGAATTATCATATCATTTGTGCCAATGCGTTGTAGGCTCTTATTGATTTCAAAATAAAAAAGTGAATCTAATAAAGTTTAGTAGCGCGTCGCAGAAGTGGATCCGGTTTGGAACGAACCGGAAGCAGTGCTGTCGCCTGAAAAATCGCTTCAAGCCTTCAACTCGCTTGCCCTCTTTTGCGGGATACGTAGGTATGATTATAATATTTTTTTGTAACGAAATCACGGTATCAATGGAATTATTGTTGTTGTGTCAGTGTTATAATTGTTTTGCATCACGTTACATGATGTGTTGGAATCATTGCATTGTCCTCGTAACATCTTATATGAATGAGGTTAGCTTAGCTTAGCATATTAGCTGCCTGCTAGCTAACGTGGACCTAGCAGTAGATGTAAAAGTTACCTGTTTTCTTAATGTGCAATTTGTTTTAATAAGTAGCAAATCTTGGTGCGACATGTTGTACGACTGTAGAGCAGGGGTCATCAACGTTTTCAGGCCAAGGACCCCCTAGCTGAGAGAGATATGAAGCAGGGACCCCCTCTATATTGAATTACATTTTCCCTCGACACATATGTCCCAGTGTCAAAAATAGCATATCTACAAGTTCACAGAGCTTGTAGATCTGCTATTTTTGGTTAAGTTCTCCCCAGAATAGGGATGCTAGGGTTCAAGTGATTAATGTAAAAAAGAAAAATCATACCACACAAAGATTTTGCGGTCCCCCTGTAGTAACTCTGAGGACCCCCCTAGGGGTCCCGGACCCCCTGTTGAAGACCCTGTAGACTCTACAGGGTCTTATTTACGTATCTAATATAGTGTGTGTTTTTTTTGGTTGCTCTAAAACACACACTTTATATTAGATAAGTAAATACAAAATTAGTAAAAGCGAAATACATTGTAAAGCTGTTCTGCATCAGGGGTCTTCAACGTTTTCAGGCCAAAGACCCCTAGCTGAGAGAGATATGAAGCAGGGACCCCCTCTATATTGTATTAAAAAAAAGTTTTACTTGGTCTTCTCCATTTCCCCTCGACACATATATCCCAGTGTCAAAAATAGCAGATCTACAAGCTCACAGAGCTTGTAGATCTGCTATTTTTGGCTTAAGTTCTCCCCAGAATAGGGATGCTAGGGTTCAAGTGATAGAAAGAAAAATCATACCACACAGAGATTTCACGGCCCCCCCGTAGTAACTCTGAGGACCCCTTAGGGGTCCCGGACCCCCTGTTGAAGACCCCCGATCTAATATTAAAGCTGCACTATGTAACTTTCCTTTTCAACCCCAGATTTTAACCAGGTTTCCTGTGCAAGTGCTGACATTGGACTAGAGCCTGCCTGCTTGCTCAGGGGATACATTGAATCCTGAACATCAGGTACAAATGTGTCAGATCCTCTGAAGTTCATAATCACAACACCAGAGGCAGCTCCACTGATCATGTTCAACCCAGAATTGGCACAAACAAGGAAATGAACTCGTTCTCATGCTATGCAACAACAATGTGGAATGCCCTACCAAAAGGAGTAAAGGAGTGTAAAACCCTACTCACTTTCAAAACTGTCCAAAAAAATACCTTCAGGAGGCTGCAATTCCAAACTGGCCCCGTCAATGTCAAAGTTTTAACCTAACCCCCAATTGTAGAATTGATATTGTATTAACGCATTACTATACAGATACGATAAAATTACATTTTATTCATTAAAAAAAGTTATATAGTGCTGCGTTAAGTAATGCTTTTTCACCTTTTCCCACTAGAGAAACAGTCATGCCGTCAAACAAAACCGTTTGCCCCCACTGCAAAGCCACAATGCCATGTGGCACAAGGTTGTGCAAACAGGTAGGTCATATATAATAGCCTTTAGCCTACAGTCCTGATTAACAGTCAATCCCCATTTTCATACATTATATCCAGAGTCATTAAGTTCAAGTTCAAATGAACTGCATTGGCATTAAATTGTCGACAGAGCAATACAGTGACAAGAGTTTTGCTTTGTTACACTAGGCATTGTCATTAGTGTTTTTTCAAAACATTTCTCAACTGATGGCTAGGTACCTGTTGAAATAGAAATTGACTCTAATTTGTTTAAATTACATCCTATTATGGCTAAAATTGGATATTGAGTCTGTTAGTATTCAACTGTGGTCACTCAGGTGATTGAAATTATCCATATTTTGTTTTAGGAATACAGAAAAATGGCAGCATCTCCACTAGCATCGTATTAATGACAGCTTATGGCATAATGTCTGGCTAGATAATGGACAATTTCTACCACGCTACCTTTAATATGATTAAAAAATGTGGTGTATTAACTTAACAGCATATTTTGTGTGTATAAAGTTAATTTTAATTTAGACTCCAAGTTTACTTTCATAGAAGTCTCGAAAGAAAGTATCACAGCTAAGTTAGAACCCATTTGTATTTTTATTATGCCTCATAGCTGTCTCTCATCCTTGCTCTCTCTCACTTACACCCACTTACAGTGTGGGAAGCTCTTGGCCCGTAAGCTTAGGCACACCAAAGCCCTTGAAAACATACGAAAGAAGTCCAAAGTGTGGGCAAAGAACACAATCGACCATGGAAACCAGTCCAAGGTTGTGGACCGTTCGATTGTACAGGTAAAAAACATTTTGTTTTTCTAGTTTTGTCAGTCATTGCAAGTTCCAGTTAGCACAACAATCTACAAAGGACCTTTTCACATACAGACCCCATAAATTAACCCTGCAGTCTTTACTTTTCTAATCCATTGGTCTTAAACGTCATTCAAAGTGGTGCTAAACATCAAAAAATATTCTTAAAACTGACTTGCAGAGAGACCCTGGGCCACTTAAGGGTACATTTGTGCACTCTATAGCAAATGAACCGAATAGACATGTATCTGGACAGGACTAATGTTTATTTATTTATGTATGACTGTGTTGTTAGCCGATATTGGAAGGGATGCATACAGAGCATTTTTTCAGTGAGCGACACCAGCTTAAGACAGAGTATCATAATGGCTTAATATTAAACTGAAATAGCCGTTCATTCGCCTTTGTAACCCTACCATGAAAATGTCTCTAAGTTTGCTTTTATGCTTGTCATTGTTAAAGATGGAGAAAATGAAGGCCTTGGGCTATGTTCCCCTGCTAATGTGGGGAAAAAAGAAAAAGGGGGGAAATTGGGGGGCAGAAATTTACTCCGCCCACGAGCTGCCCAGAGAGGGAGAGGTGGTCCTGGATAAAGTTCTGCTCCTGTTTGAACATTTTCTGAAAGGTAGGTTAGAGCACAATATATATATTCATGACATTGGTCCTGTATTACGTCCAAATGGAGCAGATTTAAAACATTTAAAAAAAAACATCTTAACTATACCTTTTTTCTTTGTTTTTGTGTTTTCAAAGCTTGCAATTTCACAGAAGGGAACATGCAGGAAGAGGTAGGAGAGAATGATGGAGGGGGGCGAGAGATGGGGGAAGATTCGGGAGATGAGGATGGAGAAGGGATTGAGGATGTAGGGCAGAGAGAGATGGGGGGAGGTGTGACAGAAGGTTTGGGAGATGAGGATGGAGAAGGGATTGAGGATGTAGGGCAGAGAGAGATGGGGGGAGGTGTGACAGAAGGTTTGGGAGATGAGGATGGAGAAGGGATTGAGGATGTAGGGCAGAGAGAGATGGGGGGAGGTGTGACAGAAGGTTTGGGAGATGAGGATGGAGAAGGGATTGAGGATGTAGGGCAGAGAGAGATGGGGGAAGGTGTGACAGAAGGTTTGGGAGATGAGGATGGAGAAGGGATTGAGGATGTAGGGCAGAGAGAGATCGGGGGAGGTGTGACAGAAGGTTTGGGAGATGAGGATGGAGAAGGGATTGAGGATGTAGGGCAGAGAGAGATGGGGGAAGGTGTGACAGGAGATTTGGGAGATGAGGATGGAGAAGGAAGGAGGGTGGAGAAGGTAGGAGATTCGGATCGAGAAGGAATGGCTGGACATGAGGGCAAAGAGATGGTTATGGGGGAGACAGAGAAGGACCAAGAAGAGATGGCAGAGGAATTGAAGAAGAAGAAGAAGAAGAAGAAGGAGGCGACTAAACGGTAAGTGCTGATACGGAATAGAAGATGCTGTTAACCAGTGCAAGGCTGTGACAGTTAAAATACTCCTGTTCCTCTATAAAAAATGCACCAGACCTGAAGGAGTGGGAAGGGACGTGGCGTTTAAGGAGGTCAGAGAACCTGGCTTGCAATGCTAAAAACCACAGGCCTTTATTGCCATTTTACACTCTTTCTTTTCCTCCTCCATACAGAAAGGCTGTGGTGACCATAGCAGGCAAGAGGACCAGGAGAAAAAAGACAAAACAGGAGGATGATGGTATGAATAACTGTTGTCACAATCTAAATGTCTCAATAGAATAGCAGGGAGACAAAATACAAACATCCCAATTGTGTAAGTTATATTGTATTAACAATATCACCATGCAGAGGCAAAGAGGGCCTATATTAGGCTTGGGTCCTAGCGGGTCGGCCCGGACAGGAACCTGTCCTGGACCACAAAAAGCTAACTAATGCCAGGTATTATTTGGCACTTGGCAGTACGTTGTATTAGTACAAATTAAGGAACTATGAGAACAGACTCTATTGCTGAAAAGCTCCTGGGTCATAAGGTCTCAGCTGTGAGTCTGAACAGGAGTAATCCTCCATTACCTTGCACCATAGAGGGTGTCTCTGGAGCTGACAATATAGCAGAGCTGTGGAGGCAGCATTACTCTGCCCTTTTTAATTGTGTAAAGTGACCCCTGTAAAGTGGACAACATTCATAGTATTGATGCTGTTAGAGTTACAGCCAATGAGGTTCAGCAAGCAATAGCACTGCTAGCTGGTAACGGTTCTTCTGGCCATGTGTTTTACTGGTGTCATGACACATGGTCTGCACACCATGTTATCTGTCACTTTGGTGCCAGTGATTAAGGACAAAGCTGGCAATCTGGGGAGTTTCCAAGTGAACGATTTCTCTAGCCAGTGTATTGTCCAAGGTCCTAGAAAGAACTTAATTAGATCTATTTTGTTCCTTTTTTGGTACCACAGACAATCAGTTTGGGTCCAAGGCAAAGCATGGTACTGATCTACTGTATGTATGTATCTATGCTCTGAAAGAAGGGGTTGATAAATATCAAAGCCAGAAGTCTCGCCAGCCATATTTAATTTGTACATGATTAATCTTTCTGTTCAGTAAAACAGGTTGCATGATTGGAAACACCTTAGTGAACCATCTTATGTACGCGCACGATTTGGTTATACCTTCTCCTAGCAGTGCTGGGTTTCAACAGCTGCTACATATACGTTCTGACTATGGAGTAGCATTTGATGAGAATAACATTACTTTACAGTCATTTAGCAGACGCTTTTATCCAAAGCGACTTACAATAAGTGCATTCAACATAGGTAGGGAACAAAACTACTAATCACCAGAAGTCTTAAGTGCATTCTCTACTAAAACAAGCAAGTAATGGTATCCACATGTTTCCTAGGCTGTGTGGGCATCACTTCCTGTCGATTTGATCCATTGAAATCAGGAAGTGATGCCCACACAGCCTAGGAAACTTGTGGATACCTAGCGTTAAGGTAAAATTGCAATATATCAGCTACCTACTTTCTGAAACAGATGAGACCAATAGGAGAATCAAAAGAGCAAGTGCTAAAACAAATAAGTGTATTGAATAAAGAAGAACCAATAAAACAAGAGCTCGTAGAATTAGTTGACAACAAGTAGGCAAGGCGAAGAGGAACTATAATGTCAAAAAGAGTGTTGTAATGATTTGCAGGACGAGAGGGGATAAGGAACTCTCAGGTCAAGTGTTATCTGTTTGTAGTATTGCGAAGTATCTGCTGTATATTATAACAGACCAACTGACTGATGATGATGATCTGTATAGGCAGCGCTGTACTGTATATAAGCTCAAGCTAACATGCTGGGGAGGGAATTCTACTCATGTTAAATTGATGTGAAGGTAAACTCTTCAGAGCATACTGTACTCCCCTGTATAACGCCCGCCCTGTTGGGTTAAGTTCAGGAAGGCAAGCATGTATAAGCTTTTGGTTGATTATAATGATTGCGTATATGTATACTTTGGAGAAAACCAAGATGGTGCATTGTTGTTCTGCAATTCTATTATTATGCTGCTGTCTAACCCCAGCCTCAGTGTTATCAGATATCGGTCAACGTTTTGGAAACACTGGTACGATTGTCTATTGTAATAGCTGATGTTTTTAGGGTATAGGGATGTTCTTTCTGTATGTATGGTGTTTTTATGTTGTCTGTTTTTAATCGACCCCTGAGTCTACACAAATACAGTTAATTGATTATACAGATTGGACACAATTACATTGTATTCATTAAAAGAAAGTTAAAATGTGATCATTTTTATTTACAGATTGCAAGTATCACAAGAACCCGGACGCGTCATTCACCATTTTGTCTGTGGAACCAAAGACCCGTACAATAAAAGTTAGTATGCAGTGTATATGAACTGGTTACAATGTTGCCTTTTGCCTGATATGTGAATTATTTTCTGTTTGAGCTCTGATTATAAACAAAACCTGTGACAATTTGGTTATATGTTGACAGGATTTTAGAAGCTGGGAGTAATTATTTAATCAAAATAAAAGTTTGATTATTTGTCCTCTTTCCCTTTTCCCAAGGGCCAGAAGCAGTCCCGGGTAAATTGGGCCCCATGCCCTGAATGGTAAGTTTGTTTCTCTGACTTCTAAGCTTTGCTGAAAGGTTTTCTGTAATAAGCATCTTACAAAGTGACTATCATTTTGATGAGATGGGTTGGTTAGAAATGGCTTCTTTCAAACGGGTTATGGGCAAGGCAGTTTTATATGTATAGCACATTTCAACAAGGCAATTTAATGTGCTTTGCACAGATCAAGAAGCAAATGAAAATAACTTAAAATAAAAATAACATAACCGAGCAGAAGAAAGTTAAAGAAAATAACGTCAATCAAAGAGGGAGGCAAACAGAAAGGTCTTTAGTTGTGTTTTAAAAAGACATAAGAGTGGCAGCAGACCAGCAGTTTCCTGGGAGTTTGTTCCAGATATGTGGTGCATAAAAACTAAGTAATGCTTCCCCACGTTTATTTTTGGGACAGAAAGCAGACCTTTTCTATCCTGGTAAACTATCCTGGTCACATCAATTCATACAGCGTCTGTCAATCACAGGGCCCTGAGCGCAAACGCCGATTGGCTCTTCCACTTTTTGGCGACGGCAAAACACGGCTTGGGGCCAGACCGGTCTACATAAGACATATGAAAATGTGAATTCACGTGAGCGGGATGGTTTACCAGGCTAGACCTTTCCAAGATGACCTGAGAGGTCTGGGTGATTCATGATATTGTACAAGATCAGAAATGTTTTTTGGCCCTAAAGCATTCAAAGCTTTATAGACTAACGGTAGTATTTTGAAATCAATTCAATTCAAATCAAGGGAGCCACTGTAAGGATTTAAGAACTGGAGTGATATGCTCCACTTCCTTGGCATTAGTAAGGACTATCATCTGTTTTTATTTCAGCAAGAAAACATTTCCGCCAGAGTGGATCCCGACTGCAAATGTGCAGCTGAAGGTGACGGAGAACGGCGTGGATTGAGGAGTTTTTATTTATTTATTATTATTTTATTTTTTTGTACAAATAAAGTTTTTGATTATAAATCACTGTTTCATCATTTGCTCAGTAGGGCTAAGTGTTGCCAAGGAACTCACCATACAATTAACTACAGGGGGCACAGTTTTAAAGACATGCATGAAATCATCAACACTGGTATCAATAAACCTATGTACAGAAACCATAGGTTTTCTTTGAAAGTAATTCATTGTAGACTGTTGATCTCCATATTGCACTTTTTGCTTTTCTCTTCAGCAAGTACTGCAGCAGATAACCAGAAGAGTGGGCACCTCAATGTTAAATTGGTTATTTTTTCCTCGAATGCTAAATAACATTTGAGAAATGGTCACAAGTACATACATGTTTTGAACTGTTGACATTTAAGGTGTAATGTTTCCACAATTTCAAGTAATTGCTTCAAAGTCTGTGGATAGCCAGTCATATGGGGAATAAACAAGTTGAAAGGTTAATTTATAATGATAATGATAATGGACACTTGCTATCCATAATGCATCATGTCTATGATGCATTATAAACATACTTATAGTGTATTAGAATCTGTATTCTAACACTGTATAATTGTAGTTATACGAAGTCATTAATGCTCATAATGCTTTATACAAATAATCATAATACACTATAAAGAATTCTATAATGACTTATACGGTCAACTATTATAATTTTGTCTAATGTTTTAAAGCAACAAATGACCACTTAGAGCTGCTTATGACAGTATAATATATTATAACAGTGATTCAAATGCATTTTAGTGGTGATTATAAAGTATGATAACATGATTATAATGTCTTACAACTATCAAAATGAACATAGAAAGTGTCATTATAAACTGGTTTGTAATGTATTATGATTTCATTATGACTACTTAGGAGTGCTTATAACTGTAATTATAGTGTTATATGCATATCATAGTGCATTTATACTTGACCTTTTCACTCATGATTATCGTTATAAAGAATTATGAATATTTCTCTAATTATACAGTGTTATAAGCAGACTATTATGTATTATAACTATGTTTATACAGTATTATAGACATTGTATGCATAGCAAGTGTAGCCTGCAGGTTGCAGACCCCTGGGTTAGGCCTATACAGTGGCCAAATATGTACAATATATTGATTTTTGCCGTATACACAGTCATAGAATTCAATTACAACAAACAATAGACCCAGTGTTGTCAGTGAATGCAAAATGAATGCACCCGCGCCGTCACGCTCCCAAGTGCGTATGAAGAGAGTGTTCTCTGTGTCAGAGAAACCAGCAGGGATGCAATGCTCAGTGGACAGGGTTGCACGCCGAGCAACCACTTATTTGGTCAGGGGGACGCGCAGGCACACCCATAGATTTAAAACTACTTTAAATTCACCCTTCATCAAAGTTTACAAAGGCTCCCGACGCACGCCAGGTACATTAACATAGGAATTAGCCTATATGCATATCAATTGTCCATAGTGTGACCTGTACTGTAGGTGTTAAATGACCCTGTCGTCACCTGTTGCCATGTTGCAAATCCCCAGTATAAGTAGTGTTGTCAGTGAATGCAAAACGGATGCACCCACGCCGTTGCGCTCCCAAGTGCGCATCAAGAGAGTGTTTGCTGTGTCAGAGCAGCCAGGCAGGAAGAGATGCAGGAAAGACGTCCTGACTGATCTGACGCCATTCGAGCTTGATGACCTTAACGAGATGAAGCAGGGACCCCTAGCTGAGAGATGAAGCAGGGACCCCTTAGCTGAGAGATGACGCAGGGACCCCTTAGTAGCTGGGAGAGAGATGTAGTTCATCTTCAGGAATGTAATTACTTGACTTAAAACACCCAATGACCACTTATGATTGATAATCACACTATAACAAGGATTATAATACATTATAACGCTGTAACAATGCATTACAACTATGACAATTCTAATACACTTAGCAATACTTGGAGAAACAAATGGGTGTCCAGCAATATGATACTTGACCTTATGTAATTATAATATACTTTTATGTGTTATAAAACATAATATGTTTTTTAAGTTATACATATAATTATGTTAAGCAGATTATGCCTTGTTCCTAATTCATTATAGACATGGGATGTATAGCATGTGTGACAAAAGAGTTCAAATGTTGCGTCCACTCTAGGACCCTGGGTGTTATATGTTCATACAGGGGGTTGCAGATTACCAAATAAACCATGCAGATGTGTCAAGAGCAAAAGCCCTAGGAAGGCATTATGCCATTAATAAGATTCATACTTAGTAAGAGCATAATTATTTTACTCATGCTTTCAATAAATTAAATCACCCCATACAAATTCCCCAAACTGCATTTTTATTGTAATCATTGTGGTCAATTACAGAGTTCACAGAAAGCGATTGCTGCAAGGCAACTAGTATAAAAGTCTGTACCTAGCATCCAACATCAGAATCAACCATCATATCCCAGATGTACAGGTTTAAGAAAAAAGGGGTTGGGGAAGGGGGAAGAGGGGGAGAGCAAGAGAAAAACAGGAAAGATCAACAATATTTACATTTAAACATCGGAGTGTTTATACAAACACATAAGTATGTTTTTATTAGACACGTTTATATATACACACATAACATGTGTTTATATATACCATCATGCTGAATAACATTCGTATAAATTTTGAATAAACTGTATACAGTACGTTGTTCCTGAAAAGTATACATATTTTGGACCATATACCTCAACATTGATATTGCGTAGGATTTTTTTCTCCAAATAGCCATTCCATGGTAGATCCCTACCATGTTTCCATATCGATGTCACTAAAATCTATACTACAGACATCTCAAAACAAACTGATAAGACTACGACTAAACCCTCAACACCAACTCACTTTGCAATGATGGGATGGCTCATGGTAGAAGACGGTACAGCAACTTGCAATGGGCCTTGTTTTAGAACAGTGGTTTTCAACCAGTAGTCCTTGAGGGGGTCCCCAGCAAAGGGTGTTAGTACATTTTCACCCCTTTATCCATATTGTAACCATTGGCAATTAAAAAATAGCAGATTTACAAGCTCACAGCGCATCACTTGGTGCCGCGCTGCAAGCTTGTAGATCTGCTATTTTTGAACATTTTCGAATCTTGAAAGTGTTTGAAGAATTTTTTAACACAAATCTTCTCTTCTGGGGGTCCCTGGCACAAAAAAATGATCAGATGGGGGTCCGTGGCCAAATGTATATCAATTTAGGGGTCCTTGGCATGAAAAAGGTTGAAAACCACTGTTTTAGAAGATAATTATAAAGGAATGAAAGCAACAGTTTCACACAAATCATGATGACATAAGTGACAGACAGATACACATTTGAAATATTTATTTATGTCCACATAAGCAGGTGTACAAAGGACATAAACGCTGCCAGTGCAGTCAGATAAAGGGTTACAAAGCTCATGTAAGGCAGAGCATTGTTACTGTACATACAAAACAAAAGATGGCATACTTGTCGAACACAGCGGACAACAATCTTGGGTAAAGGAAACAATGCCTCCACCAAATTGAGCAGCTTCCTATAATCGCTGATATTGAGCAGTACCTTGCTAATTGTTTAGCCCGCCATTTGGAGGCCACTCACAACCAACTTGTGCACGTGGCCTAGACTACCAAAGATAAAACAAAACTCAAGTTTACATCTGTAGCCTATCTGAGAGATGGTCTGCTCTAGTTGATGATATTTTAGCACTTTGGTTAGGAGGGCTTCCTCTAAAGCTGTTATCAAAAGTACATCCAACCTCGAGAATGAGGGGTGTTAGCTGAAATGTTAGAGAGCACAGAATCATCATTACACCGGTTAAACATGCTTGGCTTCACAGTAGAATGCTTATATAGCATGATATACACACTACTATACAGAACGTCATACAATCAGCTTACCGGTTACTGGTATGAAGAGTGAAAAATATGTACAAGAGAAGAAAAAAAGGGGGTGGGGGGGTAGGTTAAGACTTAGACAGGGGCCATTTTCGAATTGCAGCCTCCTGAAGGTGTATCTTTAGGGCAGTTTTGAAAGTGAGAAGGGTTTTACACTCCTTTACTCCTTTTGGTAGGGCATTCCAAATTTTTGATGAATAGCATGAGAACCAGTTCATTCCCTTTGTTGAGCCAAATCTGGGTTGAACATGATTCGTGGAGCTGCCTCTGGTGATATGGTCGTGGACTTCATTAACGTTCTGGAAGTATGTTGACAAATACAGGGGGATCCCAATGTTGTGGTGTATCTTGAAGACCAGGCCCACAGCAAGTTGCTGTACTCTGTCCTCAACCCTAAGCCATCCAATCCTAGCAAAATGAGCAGGGGTTAGATGGGTTTTGTGATTGAGGGCAAGAAGTAGCCTTACTAGTTTGTTTTGGGATGTTCGGAGCCTTATTTTTAAGGCCTTGAAGATGTTGTGATACCATGAGGTGCATGCATAATCGTAATAACCTTGTGTGAGGGCCCCTGCAAGAATCTTCAGAGTGTTCTTACTGACTAGACGTCCAATCCTACACAAAAAGCGTATTCTTTGGTTGACCTTTTTGATCACTCTTTCGGCGTTTTTGTTACCGGAGAGGTTTGCCTCCAAGATGGAACCCAGGTAGGTAATTTCCTCCTTTCTTGTGATAACATCGTCGCCCACTTTGATCGTGAAACTCTCAGCCTTGCTAAGGTTAGGACTGGACCCCAAGAGGATGGATTCAGTTTTACCCAGGTGTAATGATAGTTTGTTGTCGGAGAGCCAGATTCAGATCTTGTTGAGTTCAGAACTGAGAGTTTTCTCAACCTGCAGCCTGTCCGAGATCAGCAGAGCCGAGTCATCTGCGAACAGGAACAGTTTGCAGTCGCAAGCTGAAGACATATCGTTCACATATATCAGGAACAGTAAAGGTCCTAGTATACCTCCTTGCGGAACACCACAAGTCACTGAGAGGGGAGGGGACTGGAGGGGACTGAGAGACGGGCATTAACACCAGAGGGAACAAATTCACAGGGAAGATGTGTCATCATCGTCGTCCTCGTCGTCCGAGCTGTCTTGTTGCCACTGCCAGTCTGTTTCCTCCTCCATCTCCTGTTCCAACAACCTTGGACTTGGCTCCAGTATGGCCTTGTAAGCTCTCCCTGCAGTCTGCTGCTGGTGTTTAAGGTCCTCAAATCTTTTCTTCAGCAGACTGATGAGGCCCCTGGAACCCTCCTCTGTCAATCCACTTGGAAAAGCTGGAATGTATACACAAGAATAGAAATAAGAATAAGGAAGCGTAATGGAATGAAGTTCACACTAAACATTTTATTTTCTGACAGTATAGATCTTAAATACATAGACAATTTACATTACAGTCATTTAGCAGACGCTTTTATCCAAAGCGACTTACAATAAGTGCATTCAACATAGGTAGGGAACGAAACTACTAATCACCAGAAGTATTAAGTGCATTTCCTGCAAAAACCAACAAGAGTATACCTAGCGCTAAGGTAAAAGTGCAATATATCAGCTACCTACTTAAACAGATGAGACAAAATAGCAAAATCAAATGAGCACGAGCTAAAACAAATAAGTGTATCGACTAAACAAGACCCAATAAAACAATACAAAAATAAAACAAGAGTTCGTACAACTAGTTAACAACAAGTAGGCCAGGCAAAGAGGAAGGGCAGTGTTTCCTGAAGAGGTGGGTTTTACAAATAGTGTCAATCTATATCTATAAGCATACAATATTTGCAGGTAATTTTGCATTTGTTATTGACCAAATACCAACATGATAGCCATCACTTGACAATTGCATAATAAAGCCAGATTGAGTTACACTTACTTCTTGTCTGTGTGCCCATCTGTGCTTGGACCTTTGCTACAGAGTCCTTGAGGTACCCACAGTGCTGCATCATTTCCTTCACCAGAATCTGCTTTTCTTCGGCCAGACGTGATCCAAGCATCACCAGGTCAAAGATCTGCTTCTTGGTGAGAATGTCAACAGCATCTGTGAAGGAATGACAACATTAATAATGAAAACATTTAAAGATTAATTATAAATACATACAAAAAGTCATCAAACAAGTCTAATAGAGATATTATTTCAACACCTGTGTTCTCTTCCTGCCAAGGCCATATCATGCTCTCTGCAGCTTTGTTGGACAGTTTCTGCACAACAGAGCTTATGTCCACAGGACGTGAACCAGGTTGTTGGTTGTATTTTTGGAGATCGTCCAGCAAACGTTTCTTCTCCTGGC
The DNA here is from genome assembly GCF_963454915.1 of Gymnoscopelus microlampas. Taxonomy (NCBI): domain Eukaryota; kingdom Metazoa; phylum Chordata; class Actinopteri; order Myctophiformes; family Myctophidae; genus Gymnoscopelus; species Gymnoscopelus microlampas. The sequence continues at coordinate 28,683 of NW_028155783.1, read as the reverse complement.
CAATTTTCTGGCTGATCTTCTGCCTCCTTTTGTTGCGATCTATAAAAGAGTAGCATTACAAAAAGCTGTGATGAGATTTTGGGGCTTTAATGTATTTGTTTTTATTATTTTACGAGCAACGTAGGTTTTGAATTGTTTGCAATTGAATTGCCGTGTTTACAGTGTGTTTTCACAAAGACAGTCTCTTAATGAACACAATCAACATACTGCAAGTGCCAGCTGAATAATTTATGCTTAAAGTATACATACCATTCTGTCTGTAAATGTAGTGCTTCTTCTGGCAGATGCTCACAAAAAGCGACTCAATGGACAGCTGCAAAGCATTAAGTTCCACAGCACTGTCCACTGCACTTCCTAAGAAAAAAGAAATACATGTTCACACAGATTCTGATTATGGACTCATTGTCAACCATCAGATTTGGTCCCTGTGACTCCCTGACTAACCAACCAGCAAGCTCCTTCCGCATAACAGAGGTTGTTTATGCTGATGAGTTTGCAAAAAAACAAAAAAGGACAAAAATATCCAGTCTTGATAAACAAAAGCACGTTGCTGTGTCACTATACCGTACCCGCGATGTTCCTTTTCCTTACTTATGACTTAATTACAGTACCCATCCCCGCACCATAACATATATAGGCTACAGCTATATGCATTACAGCCAAATAGAAAAAAATAGTAAGAAATGTACCGGTACTGGCCCACTGCTTGACATCTACAACCCACTGATTGAGCATGTCATCGCTGCAATGCAACTGCTCCTGCAACTTCTTGAGGTTCTCCGTTACCTCCACAGTCTTCTCTAGAGTCTGCAAAATTGCAACACAGAACACCATAATTTAAAAATGTGTTCACAAAATAGGATTTGAAGTTCAATCATAATCAGAGTTACACATGTAACTGCTTGAAATAGTTAACACTTTTTCAATACATGTACATACCTTTTTGTATCTGGAAGACAAAGCAATATGTAGGCCATTTTGTTTACGGTGATTCCACCCCATTGCATGGACAGTAAGCATGTCAGTTCTTACTGTAAAGAACACAAATGCAAATTAAAATGTTGAAACTGTTTTATGTGTATCTTTGCAGGCTAGCAGGGGGTTCAATAAGCTTACAAACCTGACTTTGTCATATACTTTGTGGTCAGGGCACATCTGGAGAGGAAACTGTTGACCTGCTCGACTTCTTCACCGAGTGTGGTGCCGACACCCTCCTGATTCCTTGCATTCCACTGGATCTACAAAGTATGGAATTGTTTAACAACAGTGTGGACAGCATGATCAATATTGATGCATAGCCTGAAGTCACTTGGGTTATGCTTTGAGTCAGTTCAGACCGTTGTTGTGTGGCTAATGATGTCATTCATTGTGACAATTTAAATTAGTAATTTACGTAACGAAAATGTCGAACAACAAGCAGTAAGAAGCGTCACCTCGCATTTGGTATTGTGTGCTTTGGCATGCATCACAGACAAGCAAGGTCTCATTTGCTGAAGGGGCCGAAGATGGCTCAGTTTCTCCGACACCTTCTCCAGGTATGGCACGTATCGGCAGGTCACATCCATGGCTAAGAATGTAGCCCTCTGGAAGGCTTTTTGGAGAAACATGGGATATGCGAAGATCTCGCCTCTATACATATTTAGACCTTTTGGGGGAAACAATTATTAGGGAGCATATTACACAATGAAGGGGCTTTAGATTATCATCTATGATTGCTCTATTCAATTCATCAAGACTACATCAATACTAATACCAACCTCTGAGAAGGATTCCATGTCTACAAACTGCTATTTCAACACCTTCTTCATCCAACTTGTTGGTCTGCTTGGATGTCTCTCTTGCGGCTCTCCAGTGAGAATCCCCACACATCGCTTTTCCTGCAGTCTACCAAAGTACATAGTTGGAACATATTAGTAGTTGATTCAAGACAATAGATAGCAGGGCTGTATACTCAAACATAAATATTACAATCAAGACTCTTTATTGGCTGAACCATCTTTCACTTGTTTAAAACTTACACTCTTTACAACTCCTCGGACCTCCTCAACAAAAGTGGACACCTCAGAGTCTTTTGCCAAGAACAGTCCATCAAAGAACCCTGGCTCTTCACTCCTACAATAAAATGTGTGTGTCAAAACAAGGTCACAAAGTCTTACAGATATTATATTCAACAGCTGAAGTATCAGCTTAGAAAATTACAATAGTATTACGATAATGTTAATAGGAAGGACATAACGACAAACTAACTGGTTTGTTTTCTGGAACCTGTAGAGTTTTCTGTTGCCATCAACTGAAACAGCCACCATTTCAGGGCAACAGGCTGGACAGACAAAGTGTTCCTTTATCTGAAGCTGGTTCTCAACAGAGTTGCAGTACATGTACTGCAGAAAGCCCCTCTGAAAAGAATCTGCATTCACTTTGCCAGTCTGAAAGAAATACATAAAAATCAAATGAGATAACATTCAGTTTAAATGTCTAACGACATGATCAAACTAATTACTCACTCTTCCAAAATGCTTAGTTCTCTGGTCCAACATTGCTGTGAAGGCTTGTCTAGACATTCCTGGAGCTGCTGTCTTCATTGATTCAAAGGAATGGAAGATGTCTTGATCGAACAGTGTCTGTGTTGGTTTTTGCATGGTTGCAGGCCAGTAGCCACTTCTAATAAAGTCCCTGACTTCTGGAGACCACTGCTTACTGCACTGTTTGCATTCTAGCACCGGAATGTGAAGATCATAACGGCCTGAAAGTACATGAGAGACATAAGTAACAAGGAACTAAAGTAATGTATTTTAAACACATACCATACTGTATCCATACCGTGTGTGTATCTAGATAGATAATTAAATTCCTACCATTTATGCAAACCAGTATGATGGATCTACCAGCAGAGATTGCAACGTCAAATGTGTCACAGGTGCATATCTTTGCAGGAAAGGCTGTTGGCAGCAAACAATCTGAAAGGGCAAAGGACAATCAGGATGAAAAGTGTGGGTTGTGTGAAGGTACGTGGATAACAGGTTTTAATAGGAGACAATGTTGTCTGTTAAATTAAAGAGACACAAACCTTGTTCACATATGGTGTATTTACCATCACTGAGTTTCACTGACTCTGTTGGAGGAATGTATTTATAATAACCACACATGGTGGTTTGCCTATTGTGCAGAGTGTGGCGTTGGTGTACCAAACGATCACACTCTACACAAAAGTTCTCTGATGGCATACATTCCCCACAACGGATGACAGCTTCTTTCAAATGACAGTGTTGACACGTCATATGCACAATGCTCTCCGCTGACAGCAAGTTGTCCACATTATCTTCTCTAGCCCGTTGCCAACTTAGTTGAACCTCCTTCTGCCTTTCACTCCAAGTTCTCGAAGAGGACGATGTTGGCAGCTCAGCACAATCCTGCACATCAGTGCATGCAGAGTCCTGTAGAAACTCCTCGAACCTCTGCATATTAAAATCTTTAGGGAGAGAAAAACGGGAAAAACACAAACATATTTGCAACATCAGTGCCTGTCTTCTTTTGAGGAGTGTATTTTAAGTAGTTTTTACACTTACTAGGTTCTTGGCAGCTGAGACTTGCTGATGAGACAGATGATGTAGATGGACCAACTGTTTGGAAGTAAAAATAGCAAACCACATTACACCAAATATTTTCAAACTCTCAGCCAGCATAAATATCAAAAAAAATAACAAAAGCACAAACACTAAAACAATATTACCCTATAACTACTCCAAATCAAACACCACTCTCCATGAATTAGTCCTTGCCATTACTTTTATGAGATAGAGACTAACCATCGGATGAGGCCTTTTTCCTACGTTTGCTGGTGCTGGGCTCGGCTGGGCCGGGCCGAACAAGCAACCCATCACGGTCTCTCTTTGACCAGGTCACCCGAGGGACAGGCGTCTTAGGTGTTGTTGTACCTGCAGGTTGCTGGCTGGTAGCTCTCTATATCGACACGTCATGAAATGTATAGAAATAGGCATCAACTAACAGGAGTTAAATTATTTGCACATGTACGTACAACGAGAATGTAACTTACCTCGCTCTCAATTAATGCATCCCCGACCTCAGCAAGAGCTTCCAATTTGGCCTTGGACGACAAAGACTTGCTCTTTCGGCTAGTTGACATTTTACTGAAACAAAAGACAAGAAAAGTGTAAATTATTACATACCACACTAAAGTATTACTTCACAGTAACTATGTGTATAACTTCACAGTGCTGGCAATAATATGGACATAATTACCATATAACTACACCATATAATGTATTCCTAACTACTCTTCCAAGGTGGTGGATATAATGACTAAAACATAACTGGTTCATCCTCCAGCAATCTGTATAGTAGAGTATGTTAATACAATATAAATTCTACAATTGGGGTGGTTGTGTTTTGTCTCCAAGCTCTTCTATTGTGACATTTAGATGGTGTCAACGGTCATGTCTCACCTAGAGACAGTGAGACACAGGACCTGACACATTTTTGTACCTTATGTTCAGGATTCAATGTATCCCCTGGGCAAACAGGACGGCTCTGGTCGTTCTACAATTGCACCGAAAAACAAGTTCGAATCTGGGGTAGAAGAGGAAAGTTACATAGTGCAGCTTTAACGTTAGATGGTATTGTTAGCACAGTCTGCACAGCCAAACCACACTTCCCTTGCTTGTACCATATGGGGTGATGAGTGGTGCCATATAAACCCTCTTGAATAAATAATATATCTTCAGTCTTGTCTGTAATATCACTTATTGTATTTTTGCACATAATGTACGAACATGATATGTGTATACCTTTTATTGCATATTTTTAGATATCGTTGCTGTTGGGTGGAAACCTTTTAGATCCAAAACAGTTCCTTTTTTAAAGTTATTATATTAAAACGTTTTAAAATACAGAAAATATCCGCTCTACATGCTTAATCTGCTATTTACACAATGAAAAGATGAAATATGGAGATACAAGGTTTATGCCCAAGAGCAACCATATTACTATATTTAGTAAGACATGAGAACAACAGTACATGGAAATACAAATTCACAATACAAGGTCTACTAAACTGGAAAACTCATAAAGCACTAAGCTTGTATAAAATGAGATCCCCATGCACACAAATCATGATGACATATAAGAGACAGGCAGATATGCACTACTATATAGAATGTCATACAATCAGTTTACAAGTTACTGGTATGAGAGTGAAAGATATGTAGGCCTACAAGAGGGTAAAAAAACAGGGAGGGGGGGGTGTAGGTTAAGACTTAGACAAGGGACATTTTCGAATTGTAGCCTCTTGAAGGTGTATCTTTAGGGCAGTTTTTAAAGTGAGTAGGGTTTTCCACTCCTTTACTCCTTTTGGTAGGGCATTCCACATTTTTGTTGTATAGCATGAGAAAGAGTTTATTCCCTTTGTTGAGCCAAATCTAGGTTGAACATGATTCGTGGAGCTGCCTCTGGTGAACACCATAACGGCGTTTACCATGTATTTCACTTTACTAATTTTGTATCTAATATAACATAAAGTGTTATTGGCTCTACAGTTGTACAACATGTCACACCAAGATGTGCTACTTATTAACATGAAGACAAATTGAACATTAAAATCATTAAAGAAGTAGCTTATATCGCTCATGGTGGCTATAGCGGCTATAGCAGCTAATATGCTAAAGCTAATCAATCTCTACGCTGTTAAGAGGACGTATCTCAATGATATGCAATCATTCCGACACATGACCCATCGTGTAACGTGATGCAAAACAATTATAACACTGAAATAACGACAATAACCGTGATTTCGTCACAAAATAATGGAATACAATCTTACCTGCTGCGTATCCCGCAATATTATGCTTCTCACGTACACGTAAGCAAATGAGGGCTACTATAAGTGTTGACTTCCACTGCTTCCGGATTAAGCCAAGCCACGGGTCTACTTCCGGCATATGCTAAATAATAAATTTAATTTAATGTCAATGAAAGAGCAATAAACACGATGGTATCTACATCTACATAAACGTTCAGATATTTTTCTGATTGTAAACCGTATCGTTCAATGAAAAGCATTTAATCTGATCGGTGGCTATTTTCTCCGCATGCTTTCAACTACAACTCCCTACTGGTTGGGAGGTGTATTGCAGTCTTTGATCTGTTTTAACACTGAAACTATTGTGTCAGATTCATATTCACCGTTAGCCTTAGATCAAGACTATTGTAGATGTATTTTATCGATTTTATTTGATTTTATTTATTATTTATGTTTATATCTATAAGAGAGTATATATAACCCCCACAGTTTACCCTGTAATGTCACCAGTAAAGCCCGTAATTCTCAAAACATGTACAAATGTAAAATATAAGGTGCTTACCCGCTTGCCCCAAATGTTATCTAGGTGTCCGGAGAATTTGTGCAATGTATAAATCCATATTTTTCAATTAAAAAGTGTTTTAATCCCGTCTGTGGCCGATTCTGAGACGGGGCGCATCCGGTGAAAGCCAAAATTACACTCAATGTAAACAGAAAGTAAACGGGGGGGGGAAATGGCGTTCGGCCACAGACGGGATTAAAACACTTCTTTATTGAAAAACGTGGACTAATATATTGCACAAATACTTCGGACACCTAGTTCATATTTGGGGCAAGCTTATATTTTTCATTTGTGAGAGAGCACCGTTCACAAACGTTGTCAGGCTGCTTTGGAGCCTAGGTGCCCGGATCTAGTCGTGTATTTACGGAATTGAAATCCATGTTATTTCACCGTGATGGGGAAAGCAATGTCACCAGTAAAGCCCGTAATTCTCCAAACATGTACAAATGTAAAATATAAGGTGCTTACCCGCTTGCCCCAAATGTTATCTAGGTGTCCGGAGAATTTGTGCAATGTATAAATCCATATTTTTCAATTAAAAAGTGTTTTAATCCCGTCTGTGGCCGATTCTGAGACGGGGCGCATCCGGTGAAAGCCGAAATTACACTCAATGTAAACAGAAAGTAAACGAGGGGGGGAAATGGCGTTCGGCCACAAACGGGATTAAAACACTTCTATATTAAAAAAAGGGGACTAATATATTGCACAAATACTTCGGACACCTAGTTCATATTTGGGGCAAGCTTATATTTTGCATTTGTGAGAGAGCACCGTTCACAAACGTTGTCAGGCTGCTTTGGAGCTTAGGTGCCCGGACCGCTACGCCAGCGGTCCGGGCATGTGGGGGTTTATAGTTGTGTATGTACGGAATTGAATCCGTGTTATTCATACGTGGTGGGGAGAGCGTAGAGAGTCACGTGACTGTCTGCGTCTCGCATTGAAGTTAATGGAGGGGATAATGGGTCTCCTATGCACGGAGTTTCGGAGTTTCTAGTAATCTATGCACGGATTTATTTTGGCGAATCCGTGCTATTTGTACGTGTTTGGGGGGAGACCGGGTTGGATATTATTGTGATAATCAAAATATGCTGAAACTCAAAATGACTTTTGTTAACCACTTGAACCCCCAGCATCCCTATTCGGTGGGGAACATTCACCGAAAATAGCCGATCTACAAGCACACGTTGTGTTGTCCTGGCATTTCCTGGCTATATCCTCTGTGGCTTAAATTTGTACCAAAAACGGGGGGGGGGGGGGGGGGGGGATTTTAAAATAAAACAATTCAGTAAAAAAAAAAGGGCATTCATCTCTCCCTTATAAAATGATACAATACGTATGTGCTATGATATGATTCATGGAAATACATAACCATGTGGTGTGATTTGTTTGGTGAGATGCAGTCTAACACAATGTGTTTTAATCTAATGTGTTTTCAGGATCAGGAACCTGGGAGCTGAGGTGAGTCTGATCGATGACCTGATGGACCGGAGCCTTCAACATGGAGAACTGGGTCACATGTTCACTACTCTGAAGGTAACACACACACACATGTGCACGTGTATATAGTGAGTGACACACTGTTTAATGTTATTTCACAGGTGTTAAACACATACTGTACATTCCAAATGAAAATCACACCTCAAGTACATAAATAATTACAAACCATTTATTTATTCATGATTTATCCATCATCTAATTATTCAGTAATCAAAGCCTCACTATGTAACTTTTTTTCAATTAATACAATGTAATGTTGTCCTGTCTGTATGGTAGAGTATGTTAATACAATATAACTTGTGTTAAGTGGGGTGGTTGTATTTTGTCTCCCTGCTCTATTGAGACAGATCATGTCAAAGGTCATGTCTCACCTAGAAACCTGATCTGACCCAAACTTTGACCTAATGGTCAAGATTCAATTATCTCCTTAGCAAGCATGTAGGTTCTATTAGCTCAATGGTAAGAATGTCAGCACTTGCGCAGGAAACCTGGTTCAAATCCGGGGTAGAAGAGGACAGTTACATAGCAGCTTTAATTAATGAATGTATCTTTGCATTTCTCCTGTAGGCCTGTTATTATCAAATCCAACAGGAGAAGGCCTAGCGGGGCGGAACCAACAGATGTGATGTCACCTGTCAATCATAAAACCCAGGTGGTGACTGCTGATACAGAGGTTCTCAAAGTGTGGTCTGGGGACCCACATAGGTCCATTAGGGGTTCCAAATGGACCCTTATGGGTCTTTAAGTCTAAGAGTTATGGGGGCCCATGGCCTAATGTCTATGTTATAACACTTTCAAATGTTTGATTAGTTTATATTTTCTACATGATTTTAATTAGTTTCAGTTGTGTAAACACACAATACAGTTCCAGTTACTTATTTCAGTTAACCGATCTTGGTTATTTGGTTCTAACCTTGCCTAATGCATGCCAAACTGGGGGTCCTTGAAGTAAAAAGGTTTGAGAGACCACGGGTGTAATTCATACGTTGTAGTACTTTACACTGTCCTGTTCATACAGGCTTTGTCTTCCATACAGTAAACAGCTCCACTGAGGTGCCTTGCTCATGGACACCTCAGCAGAAAATAATAGAGGGCATAATGAATGTCTTTCCATGAGACTGTGGGACCATGATGTCTAAAGGTGTGTTCAGACCAGACGCCAACATATTTGTCTGAGTGGCGTTATTGCATATAAAGTCAATGACGAGAAGTAAAACAAAGTATAAAGTCTGGTCAAAAGTCTTCTGGGCGGGGAGGGTGTCACTGTATGTATTCCAATGGGCTGGGGGCGGCACCTGTCAGCAGGGAGTGTTGGGCGGGAGGAGTACTGTAGGATGAAGGCTCTACTTCCTTCTGGTGGGGGCTCCTCACTGGCAGATGAGTCAGTAGGATACGACAGCAGTGACAACACAGAAATGTGTGTGGGGAGGAATTAATTAGCATAACGACTAAATTGAAGGAGGAAATTTGTTAAAAAAAGCACAAAAAAAGAAAAGGTCTTCTGCAACGAGCAGGAGGGTAAAAAGCGACACCTTCTCTAGACCATTATTGAGAACTGCAGCGTTTTCAGTTCTTCCTTATTAGCCTAATTTCCAGCGGCCACCTGGTTCAGACCAGAGCATGTGAGTGGAGTGGAGCGGGGGGAAATGCCGCTCCTCGCTCCAGGGGGCTGTTGTCATGCTCATGTCACGCTGTTACTCGCTCATGTTCGGCTGGTAATATAACTTAACTGACACAAGGTATTTATAAACATACTTGTGTGGATTACGGACAAATTTGAATGACATCGTGATCAGGGGCATGCGCTCTGCACTTCTGTTGCAGTGATGAGGATTTCTTTGTGTCTGTACTTGTGACCCGGCATGCTCAAACATGTGGTGCGCGGCCCCGACCGGAGCGGCTTGGAGCGGCTGGCGGTCCCCGCTCCTACATTTTTATAAACCCGCTCCCCGCTACGTTAAAAATCATCCCGCTCCGCTCACATGCTCTGGTTCAGACCAGAAGCCAGTATAATTGTTGAATTGGCGTGATTGCATACAAGGTCCATGATGAGCGGCGCAATCCAGGCCACACAAACAACAGGTTTTGTCACTTTGGTATCTTTGCTCCAGCTGGAAAATCCCAACTGAAGTTCCCCTCCATTAACACTGGAGGGGTCCGTGTATACGTGTTCTATCTGTTGTATGTGCCTGTAAACAAAACAAGCCCCCAAATCGTTATTTGAGTCAACAAACTGTGTCTATTTACCCCCGACGTGACATCTTACAGAGTGGGAGGTCCTGCTCAGTCGTCCGGTCAGTACAGCTGCTGGCCAGGATGGAGAAAAACACACTCTCTGTGTGTTTTTGACAGCTTGATTGAACACGATCAATGTATTATATTCATTAAATAGAACATTTAGTTGCTCAATCTTTCTTAGAATTCGGTACTGTTTCCATAGTCATTGACAGCATGCACAAATAAGTGATTAGCTGAACTCAGCGACCAAAATGGCATTTCCGTCTGAACACACCTTATTACGACGTCATTTATTAGTATTTTATTACATTCACATTGTGACTTAGTCATTCCCTGCTGGTTTTGGAATGTGGCCCAGACATATTTTATGTATTATTAATATTAATATTTTTGCACTGAGCATAAAATCAGGGTTTTGAATATTGTTGAACTGACAGCTGTCCTTTGTCAGCGTCTCCGTCAAAACATGTCGGGGCCAGGTTTGGGGTCCCAAGCCACCGGTTGGGAAACGCTGACTCAGGGCTCCGACTGCGTACAGATCAGATGTATACCGAACCACTCTGAAAAAAACATATTTAAACATGTTGTTTGATCAATATCATTATAGTGATGTATGTTTTGTATCTGCTGCCCCCCTGTGGCCATTCACACACTCCACATGAAGAGCACCTTAGCTACTGGAAACAACTCTGGGGCGAACGTTCTGCAAAAAATAGCAGATCTACAAGCTCACAACGTGTTGCAAAGTGGTGCGTTGGGGGTAGATTTGCTATTTTCAGCGGATATATTTGGGTTCAGTTAACTGACAAATCAGCCGTGTCTCATATGCAAGAAAGCTTTGTAGTTAGGAAGCATTTATAGGACACAAGGATGCTTAGGACTGTCTCCTTACAGTAGGAGGCATAGGATGCTTCCTATATGCACACACACACACACACACACACACACACACACACACACACACACACACACACACACACACACACACACACACACACACACACACACACACACACACACAGACACACACACACACACACACACACACACACAGACTAGCCTATGTGGATAATACTTTGTACTGTTAGATTTTTCAAAGGGAAAATGGAGTTTAAAATTAAGACAGAAATGAGAAATATTTATGGCAATAATTATGTGAACATGATGGCAAACACATATTTTAAAGGGATCTGAAATTGCATACAGAAGATGAAATGTAAAGATATATATATTTTAAATCTATTTTGTTGAAACACTGTCATAGAAAAGCATCATAATCAGGTTATGTCTGGGAGAAGAAGCACACAAATATGATTGATTCACAATTACAATTTACTATAGTGACTCTCACACTTAATGTAGTGGTTCTCAAAGTGGGGTCTGGGGAGCCTTAGGGGTCCTTGGATGAGTTCCAAGGGGTCCCCAGCTAAATGAGGAACAGTTTTAAACACTAAAAACTTTCCAATTCAGCTATTGGAAAGTAGCTGATCTACAAGCTCACAAAGCGTCACAATGTGACGTCTTGTGAACTTGCAGATCAGGCATTTTCTAAAGAATCTTGAAACATGTTGACCGATCTCCTCTTATTTCCTCAATATTTATTAAAAAAAACCTTAACCACTTTCATACATTGCAGAACTAGATCTACAAGCTCACAACGTGTTGCATTGTAGTGTATTGAGCTTGTAGATCAACTATTGTTGTGTGACACTGCAATAAATATGGAGAGTTTTCTGCCCGACAGTGACGATATAGGTGTCTACTGTCATAGTAATATACTGGTACACATTAGTGTACAAATGTAACCAAATGGACCCTTAAGGGTCCATCTGGTTATATCTGTACACTCTGAGTTACAAATGGTTGAATTAACACTGAGGATTTTACTGTGCAATGCATAGAGAATGTAGGTTATACTGTTTTAGAGTTCTAACAGCTAAAAGACTTGATTCATTATTTTATTCTTTTCAGAAGTTTGTATTTTTGTAACAAAATATATCAAACTGTATAGATATCAATTATTAAATCTATAATTGTGGGATATTAATGAGAAATATTTTCTGTGATTAGAAAAATAAAACACATGAGTGAAATATGAAAATGAATTGTGATGTGTAGTTATTAATGGTAAATGATAGAGCCAGTAAGTTATTAGGTTTAAATGGTTTAATATTATTATTTATCATACTGTACTGTACTCTCTCGTGTGTGTGTGTGTGTGTGTGTGTGTGTGTGTGTGTGTGTGTGTGTGTGTGTGTGTGTGTGTGTGTGTGTGTGTGTGTATCTTTAACCCATATCTTTAATGTATGTCTGGAGAACAAGAGAGTGCCAGACTCATGGAAAGGAGCTCTCGTTCACAGAATACCCAAAGAAGATAATATCCCAGACGACCCAACTACATGGAGAGACATATCCCTCCTCCCAACTGTGTATAAGGTGTTCAAATGCCTCCTCTCCCGTATTCTACCATGGCTAGTGGAAAATAACATTCTATCCACAAAACAGAAAGCCTATATAGAGAGGCAAGGAATGAATGAACATGCCTTTTGCCTCAAGACCCGCATCGATGATTTTAAGCACGAGTCATCCCGCTTCTACGCAGTGTTTTTAGATTTTCGCAATGCATTTGGAACCCTGGCGCATGACATTATGTTTAGATCCCCATGGAGGAAATCCATCTACCCCAGGTGTATATAGACATATAGTCAAGAACGTCTATATGGATTATTGTATCCAAGTGATATGCGGCAAACAGCTCACGGACCCAATCCCCTTACAACTGGGCATAAAACAGGCTGCCCATTGAGCGCAGTGAACTTTGTGCTGGCAATCAACGAGTGGATACGGTGGATGTGCCAGTGTGCGCCTCTTAACATCTACTCCCCCAACCCTGTGGGTCACCAGATGATTCGACCCAGGACAATTCGACCCGGTCAGGTCGACCCTCTTTCGACCCGCTTGGACCGGACAATTCGACCCGGAGAGAGAGAGACAGAGAGAGACAGAGACATAATAATAATAATATGTACATTGATTTACCAAACAATTATTATTTGTCTGTCAGGGTGAAACAAGCCCAAAGGCTTTCAAGCACAGCCATTGAGATAGACACCTCCTTACCTCAAGCCCTATTGTCTTCTTGAGGTGATAATTAATGAGCACAGCCATTAGACACCTCCTTACCTCAGCTCTAAATCCTTTTGTAATGGATTACAGTGTGTCTATTATCAATTGGTTCAGCCTGGCGATCCTCAATCTGTGATTGTCTGACAATTATTCTTGCACTCACTTTATTCTCCCCTTTTCAGGTGCAAAGTTGCCATGTTATAATAAGTTTCTATGAATGCTTTAGCTTCAAGACTGTATTGGTGTGGGACTGTATTGGTGTGAGACTGTATTGGTGGGACTGTGTTGGTGTTTTTGTTGCACTCGTTACAAAGATAATGGAAGCTAAAGGGAGCCACCCAGAGGACGTTATTATTTCATTTAGAAAAGAAGGTTTACAAAAACACTTCTTAAAAAAAAAAGTATGCAACTGGGGGAGCATGCTTACAATATTTACTCTTAAATATACTCAGGACCTCACCGTCACCTTGTACCTTATACTCTACTACCCTCTAGGGGTTACACAGAGATACTACTTCAGATAATTCGACCCGGTCGATTTGGGTCGAGCTGACTCAAATTCGAGGCTGGGCGAAATTGTCCTGGGTCGAATCATCTGGTGACCACCCTGTGCAGGGGTACGCAGACCAGTCGTTCTCAAACCTTTTCATGTCAAGGACCCCCTAATTGACACTTATTACCCCGTGGACCCCCATTTGAAAAGATAAGCCAGGGACCCCAATAAGAGAAGGTTTTTACGGCTCTCTAGCAGTGATTCTCAACCATTTTAATTTCAAGGACCCCCAGTTTGACATGCATTAGGGCTATGGACCCCCATTTAATGGCATTTATACCTCTGGGACCCCAATTCACATTGTAAAACCAATGTTAATTTAACGGGTCCATTTGGTTCCATTTGTACACTCTCAGAGTTACAGACCCATAAGGGTCCATTTGGTTCCTGTCCATCATTTCGCTGGGGACCCCCTGGAACCCCCTCAAGTACCCCTGGGGGTCCCCGGACCCCACTTTGAGAACCAATGACGTAGACGACGTGGTCGTATGTTCCCGACAGGATGGGGAGTTATAAAAGACATGCTTTCCAGGACTGACTCTTTTTTTGGAGTGGTCTGGACTACCAAGTTAAACCATCCAAATGTCTTTTATGAGAGGAGCGGGGGCAATCGCTGGTATCACGCCAAATCAGACAAAATCCCAACATTCACAATAAACAATGTACCAATCAGAGTACTTGCACGACACGAAACATACAGCTACCTCGGCCATAAATTTAATATCGCTGGGGAGTGGACAGCGCAAGTGGACGCGATTGTCATAGATTACATGGCCAGGCTAGACCTAATAAACTCCTCTCCTCTCCCACTGGTTATGAAGCTATAGAGGCGATTGGACAGGTCGCCCTGTCCAATATACACCATCTCTTTAACGTTCATATAGGCCTACCGAAAAAGGTACTGTGACATTAACAACAAAACTGTACAGCGAGTGAGAGAATGGTTTCGTCTGAGCACACATACAACCTGTGACTTCATAGTCCACAGTAAACGAGAGGGAGGGCTAGGGGTAGCAGATCTCGAATCATATATTTCTACACGCCTTTCCCATCTATTAAACATGCTTAACATCAGACAGTCAGAGAGCTTGCCAGAGCCTCGCTCATTCTAGACCTCGAGCGACGCAAGGTCCGAAAAACGAGTGACCCTCCCAGCTTCCTTAGGTTTAAAAAGAAGCCCAGTGGTAAATTGGACATTAACGCAACTGTTTTTTGGTGTAAGCTCTGACTGGCCCAATCTCAACGATCTGTGTAACTGGACTGATGTCACTCTGGGACCAGTTGCACCACCTCATACTAAGCTTAGCCTTTCAAACTTAGCCTAGTTACGTGTACATCTTAACCCATTCAATCCATCTGTGTCATTTTAGATTTCTTTGGCTATTAAAAAATAGCAGATATACAAGCTCATAGTGCAGCACCGAGTGCCGCGCTATGAGCTTGTAGATCTACTATTTTTTAGCGGCGCTAGCCGCTCTATACCTTTAGGTATAGAGCGGATCCTGCTCTATACCTGGCTTTTGCGTCAACGTTCTGATTGGTCAGACACGTCAACAAAGTGATTGGTCAAGCTTCACGTGACACGTGGCTATAAACACATTATAAACACTTATTGATGACAAAATGTATCAAAGGCGCCGCTACCTTCACACAGGTGTGATTTTTTTTTTTTATCGTGAAAATGTGTGAAAATCTTTAAATATATATATATTATATTTTTGTTTTATTATATTTAAAGATTTGCACCAATTTTCACATTGGGGAGAGTGAGGTAATGTGAGACACGTTTTACATTTTCTCCCCTCTAGGTGAGCTAAAATGATATATCAGTAAAATGTACACATTTCCCATACATTTGGGATGTTTCCTAACAATGGAAATTATCAGAATGTATTCAAGACAAAAGGCAGTGAAAATATGATTGTTTAAAAAAAAAAGTGGTCTGGTGTCAGTGGTGTCTCACTTTACCCCAAGTCTGGGGTAAACTGAGACAAACCAGAAAAATCTATGGGGTAAAGTGAACCAGCGTGTGGTAAACTGATCCACTTACTTTTTTCAGTTTAAAACTACCATAAAAATAAAAACAACAGTTAGAATACCGACAGCTAGCTTGACAACCACACATTCCAGAACTAATGTCAGACTAGTAACAGAATCATGGCAATTGGTCATTAAGCACATTTTGTTCTACACAATTGGAAGGTAAGTTTGAACAAAATCAAAGACATTCTGTTATTAAAAAATGTTTTAATTAACATTGAAATTAACACAGTACCATTACAGTAGGCCTACTCTACATTCCAGCCCTGAAAGTTACAGGGAAAGATGAGGAGATGCTCTCTCTGTGTGGTTCCTCCAGGCTCCGTCTTGGGACGGCAGCGCGGGCCGCCTTCCCCTGGATCTCCGCGTCGTACCTCCCTGTCCCCACCCCGGGGCCCTGGAGGCGCCCGGCTCCCCCTTGCCTCCCTCCTTTGAAAAAGTCTCTCGGTAGAGACGCCCACTCGCTCTAGAACGTACCTATGGAGCTTGGCCGCGGCAAGGCCCGGCACGAGGCTCCGTCTCGGGGCGGGCCGAGCCGGGCGCCGGTGGTGGTGGCCATGGGTCCCTTTCCCTCCCCGATAGGGGGGAAAGAACCAGGAAATTGGAGGCCACGGTGGCCATCGGGTGTATGGGAAGAGAGAGGCCACCGGTCGGGCACGGCCGGGAGCACCCTGGAGCTCCTCGGCGAGCCTGGGAGAATCTGGGCTTTTCCGTGGCCCCCTCCTTTGAAATTCTCTCCCGGGCACATCGGCAACTCGTGCCAGCCCGGATATATGGAACCGGCGTGCGGACGCCGAGGCTGGGGCCGACGGCAGCCGAGAGAGAGGCCTCCGGTCGGGCACCCTGGAGGTCTATCGAGCCCAGGAGGAACTGGGCTCCACCATGGCCCCCTCCTTTGAAATTCTCTCCCGGGAGTCTCGGCAACTTTTCCCAGCCCGGATATATGGACCAGCGTGCGGACGCTGGGGACGGAACGCAGGCAGGCCGCCCCGCATGGCGGGCCTGCCGGCGGGCCGCTGGTCGCTGCACTGTGAACCACCGGGAACCAGGTGGAACCACCGTGGGACCCACTTGACTCTGACCGAATGGCACTCGTAGCCCGCCTCTTGCAAGGGCCCCGCCGACACCTCTGGTGCTTCGACGGACGCTGCTTGCAGCCTGCGGGCCCGACCAGGCGCGGAGGGACCACGTGCGGAGAGGCCTCGGTGGCCTGTCCTCCGCACTCCTCCGCGGCCGACCGACCCCGTCCTAGCGAGACCGAGACGCCCCGTCTGACCTGGTTGTCCTGCCACGGACCGCCCGAGGCCCATCCCCCCCCCCCCCCCCCCCCCTCGTTGACAAAGCACTACCGCGGGGCACGGAACCGGGTCCGTGCTGCCCCCCCCCCCCCCCCCCCCCCCATTGACAAAACGCTCCTGGGGGGCACCGAACCGGGTGCAAGCACAGGGCACCACGAAGGGTTAATCCGCCCCTGACTGCCCCTGATGAGCAGGTTGGTGCCTTGCATGGTTTTCCTCTGTGTGTGTGTGTGTGTGTGTGTGTGTGTGTGTGTGTGTGTGTGTACAGGGGCGGGACAGACAACTCAAAGCTGGGACGGTAGGTGTGAGAGAGAGAGAGAGAGAGAGAGAGAGAGAGAGAGAGAGAGAGAGAGAGAGAGAGAGAGAGAGAGAGAGAGAGAGAGAGAGAGAGAGAGAGAGAGAGAGAGAGAGAGAGAGAGAGAGAGAAGGTAGTTATTATTTGCATGGTGAGTCATCCTGTGGTCTGGAGGGAGGATGTAACTTTAGGTCTTGTTTTCTGGTGGTTTCCTGCTTCTCTATATGCTGGTGTACAAATCAATAAATAAGAAGTGTGTTAAATGTGATAAAATTAAATGAGTTAAAATATAAAGACAAACATAATTTTGATAATGCTGTAGGATTGGTGGATTGAAGTCTAGTGTGTCTTTGCTGTTACACAATGTTGTTTTTGTTACATCTAGCAGTGTAGTGGAGCAGTAAACAGCAGTATGTGATACATGAGACATGGATTCAATTAAATTAAATTAAATGAACAGTACAACGATGGAAACTTTGTACAAACAACAGCAGAAAAGTGTGCAGTGGGCAGAAGGCAACAATGAGTTGTCAGTAGAGTAGAAATGTACAGGAAGCAGCAACACAAGTGGTTTAGGCTGAAGTGTGGTTTGCATCATGTGACAAAGGTGTGAATGTACAAACATTCACTTTGGTGGGTTGTCGGGCAACATATTGGGCAACATACAGGGTGTCCAAACGTTTTTCAAATGTATTTGACAATATAAAAACAGCTTAGGGCGTCTGTCTGAATTAAGCAATATTACACGAGAGGGTGTGCTTTACCGTCATTATTGGCACGCCAGTGATGCGGTCAGGAACGAGGCGAAGCCGAGTTCCTCGAGCATCACTGAAGCCGAGTTCCTCGAGCATCACTGAAGTGCCAATAATGTAGGTAAAGCACACCCTCGAGTGTAATATTGCGATTATGCAACAGTTACCAACAAAACACAACCAAATGTATTCATTGTGGGGCAATTCATAATAAAAATGTTTCGCTATTATCCGTTTCCCTGTATAGAGAAGAGTTTTTGACTGAGACATTAAATAGCCCTGTAGCAGCGCTCTGTGGCACCGTCTCATCAACACAGCTGAGCTATCAATGCTTGCGCAGTGGAATGAATTCCAGTAGGCTATATGCTCCGTCGTACGACCGTGTCACGTGGCCAAAATAACTGATCTACAAGCTGACAACGCGTCGCGATGGTGACGCGTTGTGAACTTGTAGATTGGCTATTTTCGCCGTGCGATACCTGGTGACGGGTTGTGAACTTGTAGATCGGCTATTTTCGCCGTGCTGTTTGTTTTCGTCTGTTTGTTTTCCTACCGTGAGACAGCGTGACGTCACAGCACAGCTGTGCCATATATGGTCTAATCAGGTGCGGACTCCAGTGCGGAGTGATTTATTAATGTGATTAGGCCTGTGCTATCATGCTGGTTTGAAGCACGGCTAGATAGCTATTTCAACCAATCAGATTGCTTGGTCGGAACTACCTGTTGTATAATCTCCGGTCATTCTGTACCATATCTTTGGACCATAACAAAGTCCTGTGGACATGCATCGCTTTACAACTATTTTATTAACCTACAGTGCAATAGCAATAGTCTTTAGATGACAGTGTAGCAAATGTAACCAGGTCTGAAAAGTTCTCTATAAGATGTATCAATAAGATGAAAACAGCCTTTCTTTCACATCTTGAGAATGAAACGGCTCAAGGACCACTGGGGGTCTGCGGACCCCTCTTTGAGAATCACTGGCATATAGGAAGCATCGGCCCTGACTAACATCATGCTTTTTGTGACGTGTGACGTGGTTGACAAAGCAGTTAATGGAGAGGGGAGGAGAGGAGAGGAGAGGACCATAGCAGTCTAAGCCTAGGCTTTATAAAAGAGAAAGGTTTTTATTTTTTAAACATAAACATAGAGTAGAGAGGGTGTCTGCCTCACAGACCAAAACTGATAGAAGGTCACACAGTTTAGGAGTCTGATACTAAATGCTCTGCCTACTGTTCTACTCTTTCTTGGAACAACAAGCATATTTACATACTTGGAGAACAGGCTTGTAAGGTACATGATCTCTGGTGGTTGTCTCCTCCAATGAGACAGAGTGAGTAGAAATTGTGCCATCTAATAATGAGTATTAGTGAGGACCAATAAGATACGGTTGAACATCGTTGTGACAACAAACTGCTTTTAATTAAAATGCAAATAGTACAAGCACTCATCTAATTTATCTTGTTTACATTCAAACATAGTTCTTAAAAGATTCATCATAACATTTGATTAGCAAACTGAAGCAACGTTTATTCTAAAAAATACAATGTATTCATTTATTCACTTAAAAAACATGTAAGCATAATTATACAGATAATTGACAAAATAAAGTAGAAAAACTGAATGAAAAAACAACAACATGGAATTAATTGAGATGAATGAAAATAGGTTTCAGACAGCAGGTCAAAATCTATACAAACATTAACAATTTATACCTAAGTGGAAATATATATTTTTAAACTGTATTTACAAATGTATTCTCATTGAGACCTGAGTATCATTTACAGAGAGGCCATTATAAAAATAGTTAATTAAAATAGGTTAAAGGTGGTGTAAGTGATATTTAACTGTTAAAAAGAATTGTTAAATAGATATATTGTGATAGTATAACCATTGCTATAGAGTGTTTGTTCCGTAACAGAAAACACATTTTCAGGAATATCAGGAGAGAGAACTCATACAGGATACATGATACATAAGTGAAATTAAATGATGAAACAAAACAACAAAATATGAGTAGACACAATTGGAACTGAAACACTATACAATTGAAGCTGATAAATACAAATATTGTAATTAATATAATAATATGTATTACAATACAATTAAAACAACAATTTACATTACAATTATGATTTTCTATACTGCACTACTTAATGGGCTAGAATGAAGCAAAAAGGTGTTAGCATTTTCTGTTTGTCCGGTGTATGTGTGTATGTGAGTGGGAGCGTGCATGTGTGTGTGCGTGCGTGCGTGCGTGCGTGCGTGCGTGGGTGTGCACTCACAAGAGTATGTACAGTGTGCGAGGGTGTGTGTATACACATGTACAGGAGCATGTATAGATCCATTTGTACGGTTACATATATAAATGTTTTTTTTTAAATGTTGGACATTTTTTAGAAAATATTTTTGAAATAATAATAATAAAATATAGCTGCAAGCAGCGATAATACAGGGTCAGACATGGAAACTAGAGAGAGAGAGAGAGAGAGAGAGAGAGAGAGAGAGAGAGAGAGAGAGAGAGAGTTTGTGTGTTTGTTTGTGTGTTTGACAGCTTACTAGTGGCTCCATTTGACTACACAACACAGCCATCATGGGAGAGAGAGAGAGAGAGAGAGAGAGAGAGAGAGAGAGAGAGAGAGAGAGAGAGAGAGAGAGAGAGAGAGAGAGAGGCTCCATTTGACTACACAACACAGCCATCATGAGAGAGAGAGAGAGAGAGAGAGAGAGAGAGAGAGAGAGAGAGAGAGAGAGAGAGAGAGAGAGAGAGAGAGAGAGAGAGAGAGAGAGATGGAAACTGGAGAGACATGGAAACTGGAGAGAGATAGAAACGGAATAGATGAGAGAGAGAGAGAGAGACATGGAAACTAGAGAGAGAGATAGAAACGGAATAGATGAGAGAGAGAGAGACATGGAAACGGAATAGTTTGATATGAGAGAGAGAGACATGGAAACTAGAGAGAGAGATAGAAACGGAATAGATGAGAGAGAGAGAGAGACATGGAAACGGAATAGTTTGATATGAGAGAGAGAGAGAGAGAGAGAGAGAGAGAGAGAGCGCCATGGAAACGGAATAGATTGAGATTGTAGATCGGCTATTTTCAGAATGAAGTATGTCATACGTTGAAAAACGTACTCTCAAATATGCATTTCAGGTTATCTTTACCATTTGCACATGTATTCATTGATACAGTCATGTTGTTTGCAATTCAACTTAAATGAAGTCTGAAAGTGAGGCTTGAACTGACGACCTTGAGATTGTGAGGCACTCATTTAAGGGAGACGCCATTGGACCAACAGACAAGTAACTGTGAAAAAGGAGATCACACAGATGATACAGTTTCACGCAAATAGCTGAAAAATCCTGGGTTTAAGTGTTTTTCAAACGGCTCAAAATTGCGGACAATCTAAGGGCGGAGCTTACTGGTCAAAGCGATAGATGTGTTCCTCATGAGTCAAGGCACAAGTGTAAGCAAGTTTCACGACTTTCGGCCAAACGAGGCATGACTTTTGCCTGTTTAAAGTTTGCATTTTCAAAAAATTGCTATAGCGCCCCCCTTTGGCCAATTGGAGTGAGATTGGTTTCAGTGATATTTGGAATGACTCTCTACATTACTGCAACGTTTCAAAGAAATGTGAGTCTTGCATGTATGTGTTAGAATAGGGGCAGATGAATAATTTTCATAAAACTGCAATAGTTAAAATCTATGGAATCCTGGGATTTTGGCGCAATCTGCACGAAACGTTTAACACTTGAACTTTGGACCTCTGCCGACATAATGATGGAAGCGGATTTTCCATAAGTGAAAAAATGCAGAAGTTAGGAGCCAATGGCTGTTTTTCATATAATTCAAAATGGTGGGCGATCTAAAGGTCAAAAGTCAAAAGTCAGACCACAAAAGTTGTCGGGCATGAAGAGACGCATGTGTGTATCGAAGTTTCATGGTTGTAGGTCAAACAGGGCATGAGTTGTACCTGTTCAAAGTTGGCACTTTCAATTGAGTGCTATAGCGCCACCCTTTGACGAATGAGTGAGAATTATTTCTTGGTAGTTTTTCATGAGCATCTACCATATGGCCGAGTTTCGCAAAAAGCGTATGCACGGTTAAGCCAGAACTGGCAAAAACAAGTATTTTTCAAACTGCTCAAAATTGCGGAAAATCTAAGGGCGGAGCTTAATTGTCAAATCGATACGTGTGTTCCTCATGAGTCAAGGCACATGTGTAAGCAAGTTTCACGACTTTCGGCCAAACGAGGCATGACTTATGCCTGTTTAAAGTCTGCATTTTCAAAAAATTGCTATAGCGCCCCCCTTTGGCCAATTGGAGTAAGATTGGTTTCAGTGATATTTGGAATGACCCTGTACATTTCTGCAAAGTTTCAAAGAAATGTGAGTCTGCATGTATGTTTTAGGCGCAGATGAATAATTTTCATAAAACTGCAATAGTTAAAATCTATGGAATCCTAGGATTTTGGAGCAATCTGCACGAAACGTTTAACACTTGAACTTTGGACCTCTGCCGACAACTTCTAGGCGGCGGAATTTCCATAAGTGAAAAAATACAGAAGTTAGGAGCCAATGACTGTTTTTCATATAATTCAAAATGGTGGGAGATCTAATGGTCAGAGGTCAAAAGTCAGAGGGTGAAAGTTGTTCAGCATGAGGAGACGCATATGTGTATCCAAGTGTCATGGCTGTAGGTCAAATAGGGCATGAGTTGTACCTGTTCAAAGTTGGCATTTTCAATTGAGTGCTATAGCGCCACCTTTGGACGAAAGATTGTGAGAATTATTTTTTGATCGTTTTTCATGACCATCTACCATATGGCCGAGTTTCGTAAAAAGCGACAGCACGGTTCAGCCAGAACTGCGAAAAGTGGCAGAAGAAGTGACAGAAAGAGTAGAACATTAAGACAGGTACAGAGCTGAGAGCTCTGTCCCTGTAAAAATAAAGGGGTATTAACTCGGGACCTACATTTTTTGGTTACAATCCATGTGACTTCATCCAGGTTTGTGGTGTTGGGCTGTAGTGTGTCTCTAAGGAGCTGAAACAAAGTGACATTATAGTTTAATGAGTCATTGAACATGCAGTATAATTTTATCTATACTAGAATATGTTCACCATTAATTCAGTTTAATCTGTATTCAGTTGTCATGAGTTTTATCATTAATTCAGTTTGATTTAATTCAGTTGTCATGAGTTTTATCATTAATATGTTAAGTTACGTTTTCATTCCATCTCAACAGATCACACATATTTCGACTCACAAGAAATTCACTCAAAAACCACTTGGTTTCAACATATAGTTAATGTAACGTTTTCAACCTTA
The DNA here is from genome assembly GCF_963454915.1 of Gymnoscopelus microlampas. NCBI lineage: Eukaryota > Metazoa > Chordata > Actinopteri > Myctophiformes > Myctophidae > Gymnoscopelus > Gymnoscopelus microlampas. The sequence goes on along the minus strand of NW_028155783.1, from coordinate 5,177 downwards.
TATTAATATAATTGGTCCTCAGTCACTAATGCTCATTTCCATCTACTCACTCAGTCTTGGTTGACTGTGGACAGGAACCTGCCTGCCAATGATATCATGGATGGGGATTCTAAGCCAATAGAAACTAAAGCCTAGAAGATTTGTTCTTGCATTAATAAGAAAAATAAAACTAAAAGTCTGAAATCAGCATGAGCGAAGACCAATTATACGAAGATAAGGTTGAAAATGGGTGAAGTGCTCCTTTAAATTTGCAGTCCAGCCAATCTTGTATTTTTTTTTTGTTGATTTGTAAGTGTAAGTTTTCCTTGGACGGTTTCCTATAGACTGATAGGAAACCATCAAAAACATTTCATGTTGGTGAAAATCGTAGGTCTGGGGTTCAAACTAAAACATAGAGTACAGGCCAATGTATTATTATTATTAAATGATTTGAATGAATGTTTAAAAAGCATGTACTGTACCATTTTCATAGTCATCCGAGTGGTTGATTACCCCATAGACATTTGTGTCTCCTAAATGTAAACATATCAGCATTAATGTGGTGATTATTTTATTTTTCATTTCAAACATGGTTTTCAATTTAGTTGTGATTTCATTATTCTGCTTTAAGGAAAAACAAACCCCAAACCACTTGGCAGTCATTCTTTAATGACCTTTTAAATACATTTATATTCAAATTAGAAGCAGTTGTTCTTGTCAGAACATGATTGGTTCACAGACTGACCGTGCTGCAGTGGGAGGTACACATCATCAGGAGACACATTCTGATTGGTTCCCTGGTCTGTGAGAGAGAGAGAGAGAGAGAGAGAGTCTGTGAGAGAGAGAGAGAGAGAGAGAGAGAGAGAGAGAGAGAGAGAGAGAGAGAGAGAGAGAGAGAGAGAGAGAGAGAGAGAGAGAGAGAGAGAGAGAGAGAGAGAGAGAGAGCAGTACAGAACAATTTGCCATTTGGAAAATAACATTATGATCCCATTAAAATTGAACAAAAGTATCTTATTGATTAGGCTATTTTGTTGCTATAGTAACGTTTCAAACAAATGCAGAACTCAAATGGGACTAAATTATCTCATACTGTAGGTCCTCTTCCTAAATGTGTGAAATGTCTTCAATATGTTCATCACAACACGCTCTCATCACAAAACACAATTGATAATTACTATAATGAATAATTAATAACGAAACGAGAAACATTTGTGGTCACAAACAAACTGTAGCCTTCTCCTCATTAACATACAGAGACATTATAGCCTTAAAGGGGAATACCACTCATTTTCAACATTAAACTATGTCTTTAATGCACCTTAGAACTGTTGTGTGGAAATAAGAAAAAAGTCCCCCCTCCCTTCTATGTAGCCTAGAACTGGATAATTGATTGAGGTCATGTGATCAGACAGTGACATACGCAAGGTGAGGGGGGGGGGGGCTTTTTCAGTTCTAGGGTGTATTAAAGACATAGTTCAATGTTGAAAATGAGTGGTATTCCCCTTTAAGCCTTCTCCATATTCACATACAGAGATACTGTAGCCTTGTCCATATTCACATACAGAGACACTGTAGCCATCTCCATATTCACATACAGAGATACTGTAGCCTTCTCCATATTCACATACAGAGACACAACTTCAGGAGACACATTCTGATTGGTTCCCTGGTCTGTAGCTGAGCTCTGATTGATTCCCTGAGGCTGAACAGGTCTGTAATTAAAATATAAATATTTAACGTAAATAAAGCATGAAAGCAGATGTAATCTGCTGCTGTCATGTTGAATAAACAGAGATCAATACTGTACTTACCTGATGCAACATGGACCTGTAAATTAAAAACAATACATTATAACATAAATATTAGAACCTTTAAATTGCTAGGCCATGGTATTCAGTATGTTTTATGGAGAGTTGCTCTGTGGTTGTAATCTAGATGTAATCAATCTGATGTAATCTAGTGTAATCTAATGCAGGGCTTCCCAACAGGGGTTCGTGAAGGTACTTGCTGATACTACAGCGGGTTCATAAATGTGTGAGGAAAAGGATATAAATATATATATATATTCTGTTCACAGTAGAATGTTAAAACGTGTGAGACTGAGTCTAAAGTGAGTGTGAGGGTAATTTTGCTCTTTTGAACCGAAATTAAAACATTAATTCCTATTTATTTATTTAATTTAAATCATTTGGGGTTCTTGGTATATTGGATTCTGTGGACTGGATGTTGGGTGTGGGCCGGGACTTATCTAGATATAATCCACCTAATGAGGAGAAGGCTACAGTGTCTCTGTATGTGAATGAGGAGAAGGCTACAGTGTCGCTGTATGTGAATGAGGAGAAGGCTAGGCCTACAGTGTCTCTGTATGTGAATGAGGAGAAGGCTACAGCGTCTCTGTATGTGAATGAGGAGAATGCTACAGTGTCTCTGTATGTGAATGAGGAGAAGGCTACAGTGTCTCTGTATGTGAATGAGGAGAAGGCTACAGTGTCTCTGTATGTGAATGAGGAGAAGGCTACAGTAGTACTCAAATTTAGATGTTCTGTATCTACACAGCAGGATCAGTAGGATGGTCAGTAGAATGGCAAGCAGAGGTCCTACAATCAGACCCACTACATGTAGAGAACTCTGTTCCTCTGATCCAGACACAGAAAACAACATAACATTTTACAAAACTGAATGAAAATACAAATGTAGTTATTTATAAAAACACCTGTACCTACAAAACTGAAAGAAAAATATCCTCTTAATTACCTATAATTCAGATGTAATTACAATGTTTTTTCACAGTCAACAAAAGTTTGCTCCTCGGAGCGCATATCTCCGCCAGGCTGGGTTGCCTAGCCAGAGCTGTGTAAGTCGTGGGTTGCAGTCATCATGACAAGAGGAAGGGTAGCATTTCTACGACTAAACAATTCAACTTTACATATTTGTGGAAGAGGAAAGAAAGCACTTTTGGAGGTGCACTATATAGAATCCCTGCATCATTTAGCCAATCATAGCCAATTGTAATGTAATATTAAAAGTCTGAATGACAAATGTTGATCACATGACTCCAGAGATTATGTATACTAGACCATACCCGGTCGGCGCAGCCGTGGGGGGATATACGCACATGATCTGGCAACCCGGGAGGCAGTTTGTCCCATAGCTGGGCAGCCGCAGCTATGGGACGACATTCTTTGACACAAAAACGCTAATAAGAAGCTGAGATTTGATGAAATTGAAAAACGGGCTTCACAGTTAAGTTCAGATGGTAATGGTCAATGGCTGTGTGCAAAATCAGAGCAATTGGTCCAGCCAGTGAGGAGAACCGGGTGTCTTCACCACCACCACTACAAACGCACGCACAGAGGTTACTAGAATTATAGTAGGATAGTAGGATAGTAGGATAGTAGGATAGTAGGATAGTAGGATACCGATTTGTGTGAGTTTTGGACAAAGTCTGAAGGACTAGCAGCAAAAATGCAAATGCAAAAAACTACCACACCGACAGGGATGAAAACATAATCTCCTGCTCCAGAGCTATTGGCATGACAGAGATTATTAAACAACTCACTCACCATCAGCAGTGTTCAAGGTCAGAGCATCACTGTATTCAGTGTAGTAAACTGGATCTCCTCTCCCTGCTCTGCACCTGTAGACTCCTCCTACTGACACTATGATTGGTCCATAAGAGTATTGATCATCTTGTATGATCAGTGATTGGTTGTTTTGGTCCCAGTAGTATTTCCATCCAGATGAATCCTCCACAGAGCAGGTCAGTGTAACATTGCCCCCTGCTGGTATGACTGTCTGCTCTGCTTTCAGTGTGGCCTTTGGTTGATCTGTTGTTTACATTAGAGAAATAAACACACACTTACTGGACAAACTGCCTGGATAACTTGAAAGCTACACTGAATATTAATTCATTAATTAATACCCTTTCTCAGTAGGATTTCCATTTGACTGTGTACTTTTAAAACACTTGACTTTCAGGTCACATGAAAGTCCTATATTGTTCACTGCATTATGGTCATTTGAAGGTATGTGTGGATTGGAGCAGCTGTGCTCCTGGGGCCCCTGGAGTCTCTTGGTGGGGACCCTAAGGGCCACATATGGCCCCTGGTGTGAGTATTGTCATGGCAGACCCCTGAACAGTGTTTGTGGCAAGTCATGTGTGAATTGGAGTAACGGTTTGCCTCAAGTCCAGATGTATGTTTGTGACGTCCGCGGTAGACCGACTCACCCTCTAGGCTATTTGAATATACGTAGGCTTAATACAGAGTAGAGAATATTCAAGCGGATTTGTTCTTACAAAAAGTTGGAATATTACCATTTATCAGTTACAATAAATGAACCTTTCCAAACCCATACCTAAAGTTATATGTAACATAATACTGGTCGAAATTTGACTATGTGTCATGTGAACCAAACCATGGATTTGCGAACCGTTACACCCCTAATTAATAGAAAATAAAATGATTCAGTATTGTGATGGTACGTTCATTTTTATCCGAAATTAGTTTCATATCCATTTAAACTTTTTTTTTGTAATTCAAATGTTTTTTTTGTTTGTTTTTTTCAAAATGGTACAGAATGTAACTCTAATGGTAACAACATAATACAGCCATTCCAAGAAATAAACATAAAATACAAGATAAATGCACAGTTTAGCAATCCCAATATAAAAAAATATATATATGTACATGGAGTCAGCAAAACCAGCTAACCTCACCCCCCTTTGGTGGAGTTAGCTGGTTTAGCAGAAAGTTTGAGGATCCAATGGAGTAAGCGAAAAATTGAGTTAGCTGGTTCCTGCCGAACAGCAACGATATCCAAAATATGTCCCATGTCTCCTTCATTGTTCCTTCTCAATGTAAGAGTGTGTGTGTGTGTGTGTGTGTGTGTGTGTGTGTGCGTGTGTGTGTGTGTGTGTGTGTGTGTGTGTGTGTGTGTGTGTGTGTGTGTGTGTGTGTGTGTGTGTGTGTGTGTGTTTGAAATGATTCATGTGGTTTCTTACCAAGAACTGCAAGGTTTTTCTTGGTGCTGAGTTTTGACGTTTTGGGACGGGACTGTCTCTCACCCAGACACCAGTAGTCATCTTGGTCAGATTCTTCCACTTTACTGATAGTGAGGATGTTTCTAACTATACTGTGTCTATCAGAGGAGGTAACTACAGTTGGAGTCTCACCTCTGAACCATCTATAAGTCCAGGG
>NW_028155784.1:0-19671 GCF_963454915.1 Gymnoscopelus microlampas | reverse complement strand
GTGGGAAAAGTACTCAAATTCTTTACTTAAGTAAAAGTACTAATACTGCAATATTAGAAATACTGTGTTACAAGTAAAAGTCCAGAATTCTAAATTTACTTGAGTAAAAGTAAAACGGTATTGGCATCAAAATGCACTTAAAGTACCAAAGGTAAAAGTACTAAAATATTTGAAAATAGCAGATCTGCAAGCTCAGTGAGCTTGTAGATCGGCTATTTTCAAATAGCCTAGTGATAAAATAGGGCTAAAGTGGTTAATGTATGTTTCATAATATCATAATTTATATCTGAAAAGTAACTAGTAACTAGAGTTCTGAAATAATTGTAGTGGAGTAAAAGTACAATATTTGCCTCTGAGATGTAGCGGAGTAGAAGTAAAAGTATTGGAAATTAGAAATACTCAAGTAAAGTACAAATACCTCAAAATATTACTTAAGTGCAGTACTTAAGTAAATGTACCTAGTTACTTTCCACCACTGCCGATATATGTATACTTCGTCGTACCGCGGTGTTGCGTGGCCCGATCCGCGTAATAGCCCCGATCTGTAAGCTCTCAAGGCGTTTGGGTTCCGCAACACGTTGTGAGCTTACAGATCTAGGGGGGGGCTATTTTTGGGGGGTTTCTGCAGTGTACTGTCGTATGACGAAGTATGAATTAGGCATGACTGCCTTCCCCTCCCCGCTGCACCCCCAGCTTCTTCTTCCTTCTGCTGTTTTATATTCACTTCTTGATTGGTTGGGGGATGGGGGATGGTGGAATAGCATTTAGGGGGGTTACTTGGCTTGTACTGCGTGTGTGTGTGTGTGTGTGCGTGTGCGTGTTGTGGGGAATATAAGAGGGAGGAGAGAGAGAGCATGGTCTAGTTAGATGGAGAGAAAAAAATGGAGAGATTTTTTAAGGGGCTGCTTTATTTTTCAGCTCTAGCCATGGAGTCTGTAATGTCACTCAGCGATGTGGAAACCCAAAATGAGGCTTGGCCACCAGATGTGTTCCAGTCCAGATAGCGACTTGAAAGACAGACGTTTATTGTTTTAGTGCACTTGGTGTGGTTCAGGACCAAACTGCATGAAACGCTGATTGATGGATCTCACTAAAGAATGAAGGTGGGGAGAGAGAGAGAGAGAGAGAGAGAGAGAGAGAGAGAGAGAGAGAGAGAGAGGGAGAGAGAGATGAAGATAGAGAGATGGAGAGGGAGAGGGAGAGAGGGGGGGTAGAGAGAGAGAGAGAGAGAGAGCAATAGAGTGAGAGAGAGAATATGCTTCATCCAATTTATTTAACCATTTCCACGCTCTGCCTTGTAATATGAGGTCTAAAAAAAAAAAGAAAAGGCAGTATTTCACAGCAAGACAGTAGCTTATTTCACAGCAGGTTCTTTTATTGTTTCTTTCAGCGTGCCCGATAGCATTTCAAAACCATATAAAGCGTTCGGGGATGTTTCGCAGATTTCTCTGTCTAAGAACGACCATTAGCGGCTGGAAAGTATTCCCTTTGATATTTCACTGATGACTGCAGAGTCCAGAACACAGTGTGGTGTGATCTGATGAATATAGAGACTACTGCGAGTGGACATGTTTACCTTTCACTTCTTGTGGGACAACATCATCATTCCTCGCTATTTCTCGGGATGGTAGCCTTCTCTAATCATAAATAGTGCTGTAAAGTAACTAAGTACATTTACTCAAGTACTGCACTTAAGTACAATTTTGAGGCACGTTTGCTTTACTGGAGTATTTCTCCAATTGTCTATACTTTTACTTCTACTCCACTACATCTCAGAGGCAAATATTGTACTTTTACTCCACTGCAATTATTTGAAAACTTAAGTCACTAGTTACTTTGCAGATATAAATTATTATATTATAAAACATACATGAACCACTTTAGCCTAATTTTATACCTAGGCTATTTGAAAACAGCAGATCTACAAGCATGCAGATCTGCTATTTTCAAACATTCTAGTACTTTTACTTTTGGTACTTTAAGTACCATTTTGATACCTTTGTACTTTTACCCAAGTAAATTTTAAATTCCGGACTTTTACTTGTAACAGAGTACTTCCACATTGCAAGTATTGATACTTTTACTTAAGTAAAACATTCGAGTACTTTTTCCATCCCTAATCATAACACACACACACCGCCCCATACCAAGCACAAAACCCACGGTTAGAATGACTATAAGGCTTTTGTTGCTGCAAGGCCAACAGCATGTCATGTTGCTGGTTGACATTTAGCGTACACACGTGCGTGCGGTTTAGACTGTAAGGTCAGGAAGTGTGCATCTCTTGTCTCTTTTTTCTGCAACGGTTTCAGCATCCCCTCCTTTTTGTACGAGCTTGCACGGCGGTGCTTAAATTTCACTTTAGCACAACTTTTTAATTGCCCTATTTCTTTGGATAATTAATGGCAGTAACTCTCGCCAGCGGTAACACTTGAGAGCGGAGAACATTTGTTTTGATTTAGGTGTTACAATATTTACTTTAACCCATTAAAGACCGGGAACGCATCTGTGTGTGTCGTTTTTAAGATTTCTTTGTGGCTATTCAAAAATAGCAGATCTACAAGCTCATAGCGCGGCACTCGGTGCCGCGCTATGAGCTTGTAGATCTGCTATTTTTCAAAAATCGTGAACATCATTTTGTGCAAATCTTTGAATATATATATATATATATATATATATATATATATATATATATATATATATATATATTTAAAGCGAACATTTGTCAAATGTTTTGTTCCAGGGACCCCCAGAAGCAAAGATTTGAGTTACAAATGTTTCTTTAAAATATATGTATTCAAAGATTTGCACACATTTTCACGATTTTTCAAAAAATAGCAGATCTATGAGCTTGTATATCTGCTATTTTTGAATAGCCAAAGAAATCTAAAAATGACACAGATGCGTTTCCCGGTCTTAATGGGTTAACAAGGAAATCAGGGTAATTGCAATTTTTTTCATGAAATGAGACTTTCTCTCCCCGTTGCAATTAGGCGAGCAGTTATTCCGCGTGGCACGTTTGTATAAAGCAGGGCTTTGTAAAGTAAATTAGCATGATTACTGAATGAGTAAAGAACATAATATCCACATATCAAACAAGTCCAGATGGAGCTCATCATCTCTCACTTTCACTTTCTCGCTCGCCAAGAACTCCCACCCCGCACCCACCAACCCCCCCTTCCCAGTCCCCAATTTGTTTTTTACATCACCTCTCTAGTGGGAATGGAATCATGTAGCCCTTCGTTTTTTATTAGTATTCACTTTTTTATCCCCCTCTTTTGAATCGGGTGTTATCCCCGCTGTCTGCGGCACGAGCAGGAAATGAAACACTAAGAGGAGAAGAGGGAGAGAAGGTGGGAATGGTGAGAGGATTGTGTGGGAAAGAAAAGTGAAAAAGAAAAGTGTGGAAAGTTGTACAGGCCTCTGGACCTGGGCCGGTGGCCTTGAATCCTGTTTTAAACTTCATTGTACGATGGTGTCTAGAGATGGGACGTATATATAAATGACTCACGATTCTTGTGGCAACAATCAAAATATGCTTAAAGGTAGGGTAAGTTATTTACTTTGGTTTAAATAAGTGTTAAATAGCTCTATATTCTGATAGTACTCATTACTATATAGTTTGTTCAGTAAAAGGAGTCTCCATGTCTCTCCAGCTCTTTATTAAACAGAAAATGCATTTTCAGTGCTCGCTCCTGATTGGCTTAAATTGTGTCACCTACCTGAAAATGTACTATATTCTGTTTACTAAAGAGCTGGAGAGACCCGTGTGACCGAACAAACACTCTGTAGCAATGATTACTATCAGAATATAGTACTTTAACCTTTTTAACAAAAAAAAAAACGTTTTACAAAAATATATCACTTACCCTACCTTTAAAACTTACAATGCCACTTTTGTTGTAACCACTTGAACCTCCAGCATCCCTATTCTGGGGGGGAACATTCACCAAAAATAGCAGATCTACAAGCTCACAACGCGTTGCAACGCAACGCGTTGTGAGCTTGTAGATCTGCTATTTTTGGAAGTTGTGCTGAAAATTTGCAGTTCAACAAAAGCTAATTCATCCTAGTGTATGATGAAGGACAATTTCACGATGACTTAAAATCTCTGCGATACGATTATCGTGAGCGTTTTTTTTTATCACGATAAGCAATAACAACAATGATTATCGTCCCAACCCTAATGGTGTCGCTCGCTGAAAATAGCCGATCTACAAGCCTCGTGGATCGACTATTTTCGGGCGTGTGACACCAGCGTGAATATGACATGGTACAAACTAAAGCATATAACTCTCCCCCCCCGGATATCAGCCAGTGGGGAGTGGAAGTGTCACTCTGATCATTAGCAGTGTCTGTGCTGATAAGCCAAAGGGAGGCCACCACCAAGACTCAAGCCTTGGCAGGGCTACCATAACAACACAATACAATAACAATACTATATATATATAACCATACGATGACAGGGGGATTTTTTTGCTGTCAGCTTTTCTTTGTGGAAAACAATGTTCGATCCCCCACACCGGGTGTGACACACAATATCCTTGAGGGAGTGAGGGAGAGCAGGTAAGACAGGGAACAGGTAAGAGACTGACAGGTGATTCAGGTGGACTATATAACGGCCAGATGCCAGAGAGACGTTTCCTTTGTGTGTGTGAGTGCAGGCGCAGGCAACTCTCACAGTTATATTAACATGTCCCAGACATTCAGACATTAAGGTATTAACTCATTAACTGTTGACCCATTAAGACCTGAGGCCGATCCTTGCTAATGTCTTCTAAATCCTAACAGTTTTCTGAAAAACGTATGTTTCTATATCAATGGTTGTCGAACTTTTTCATGTCAAGGACCCCCAAAATTATACGTATTTGGCCGCCGACGCCCATCTCAAAATATTTTGTTCCAGGGACCCCCAGTAAGAAAGATTTGAGTTAAAAATGTTCTCTTTAAAAGAATATAAATATATTAATTTGCACACATTTTCTCGATTTTTCAAAAATAGCAGATCTACAAGCTCATAGCGCGGCACTCGGTGCCGCGCTATGAGCTTGTATATCTGCTATTTTTGAATAGCCAAAGTGTAAAATAATGCTTTTTAGCTCAAATCAAAAATAACACAGATGCGTTCCCGGTCTTAATTGGTTAAAACAGTTAAAAAAGCCCTTTTCGAGCGTTTTTTTGCTGATCTTTCGGGACCCGCAGAATATTTTGTTCTGTGACAATGTGAACACCAGATGTCACCGGCCGCGATCTTCCGTTCTTTAGTTATTGGTAGTTGAATATAGCTTGTTTTCACCAAAAAACGCTGTCTGGGAAAAAAAATCAGAACAAAAAAACTATTTTTATAAATCCTTTAACATTACACTGAACCGGCTTGGATTGGTTGTGATGATCACGTCATTTCCGGGTGTGCTCTTGTTCATAAGTTCTAAGATCACTCATAGGTTGCGGAAGAGCGCCCTCTATCGTAAAAAAAACACTGAAAACACCAAGCGTACGTCAATACGTCTTTGGCGCTCTGAGCCTTGGATTGAAATGATTAATATAATTCTCAGTCAATGAGTTAAAGAGATTAGGCCAGGGGTCTTCAACAGGGGGTCCTCAGAGTTATACAGGGGGTCCGCCAAATCTTCGTGTGATATGATATTTTTTACATTAACCACTTGAACCCTAGCATCCCTTTTCTGAGGAGAACTACAAGATCGGCTATTTGTGGCTAAGAGTTATAGGTGTAGAGAGAAAAAAGAGCAGCAAAAGTTTATCTGAAACACAATTTTATACAATAAAGAGGGGGTCCCTGCTTCATCTCTCTCTCAGCTAGGGGGTCCTTGGCCTGAAAACGTTGAAGACCCCTGGATTAGGGTATGAAATGGGGGTCTGGGGCCTAATGCATTTCAAACTCCGGGTCCTTGAAACAATAAAACTAACTAAATTATAATGGAACCCCAATTTACACAGTTTATAAGTGGAACCAAATGGACCCCGTAAGTACACTCTCAGAGTTACATACCTGGAAGAGTCCCCTGATGGTCCCCAGACCTGGCATTGAGAACCATAGCGGTGCATCGTGCCATATTCGCAGGGCAAACACCATGGAAGACATCAGTTACTTTATATTGATTCTCTCAGGAAGAATCGGGGCCAAAGTCGGTGCGATCGGACCAGATTCCTCCTCAGGACAAACACGGCGTTGGCGCAGTGGAAGAATGCAGCTGTTGGGTGTATTAAGAGAGGGGTTGCGAGCCTGGGCAAACATGAACAGTTGTCTTAGCTTCCTGAGGCACGTCCTGTGCAAACAGAACTGGAGATGGTTGGTTCTCTCTGCTCTGGGTCCACACTCTGGAGCCGGTGGGCCCACTGAGTACACACTGCAACACACACACACACACACACACACACACACACACACACACACACACACACACACACACACACACACACGCACACGCACACACGCTAGCAGGCCCACACTTGCATGGCATAAATACAGTATGATCATGAATACATGCATGCACCAAAACACATAGAAAGTCACTTTTTTACTCGCTCACACACACACACACACACACACACGCACACACACACACACACACACACACACACACACACACACACACACACACACACACACACACACACACACACACACACACACACACACACACACACACACACACACACACACACGTTAGAGGTTACACACCTTAAGCCGCATCCATCTGTAATTCTCACAGGTACGACAAGCCATACAATGCTAAGGAATAATTTATAGTGACACATCTGTTGTCACACATACAGTAACCATACATTTACAGTACACATCCAGTGCTGCAGGGCTCCTAGCTCCTAGCTTTCATAGGAGGTCCCAGGTTTGAAGGACATGTACTAAGGTGGTGAGGGACCCTAACCCTACTTCTATCGACTCCTGCAAAGCACCACGTTTGTGTATCTGAGACTGTATTGTATAATGGGGGCACGGTGGCGCAGTCGGTAGCACTGTCGCCTCACAGAAGGTCCTGGGTTCGATTCCCACCGGGGACGCTGTGGGCGCTGGAGGGCGTGTCCTCTCCTCCGCGTCATCAGTGCCCATACCCTAGGTGGGGTTGGCGAAAGGGCCTTTCTGTGTGGAGTTTACATGTTCTCCCCGTGTCCCCTAGGGTAGGTACCCTCACAAAAACACATACAGTAATCCTGGTCTCTATACTGCCTCCCCCTGGTCAGCCGGGGCGCCTGATGGAGGGGAAAGAAACTGGTTGGAATAATGTGTTCCTTCCCCCTGTGATAAGAAGCGGGTCTGCTCACTCCTCATGCATTGAAAGGAAGCATGAGCTCAGTTCGGGGCTCTCCCCAGGCTGGCAGAGGGAGAGTAGCGCCCAGGATCACAGCTTAGGCGATTGGCACTGGGTGAAAAAAATGGGTTACAAAATAGTGGGATAAAAATTTATAAAAAAAACTGTATTGTATAATTATAACAATAATATATCTTCCCCCTGGGAACAGAAATCAGTTTCTTCTGTAAAATGGCCATCAGCTACTACAGTAGTAGTAATGTACATTCATACTGTAGGACTGCTGTTACTGCTACTGCTGTTCTGCAAAAACAAATTAAAAAGAAGAGGGAAAAAAAAGGCTTAAACTCTAAAAGGTGTGCTTGACAATAGCACCGCTTTGAATCAATCTTTTTTTCATTTTTTTTTCAGGATTGCTCTGGAACTTAGTTATAGCCACAGGCACATGGAAGAATTGGTCCTCTGCCATGTTTCTGTGTGTCTCTATACCCCACCATGCCAAGTGTCTGTGTGTGTGTGTGTGTGTGTGTGTGTGTGTGTGTGTGTGTGTGTGACTCCCCTCTTCCCTATCGCTGCAGACCCACAGTCCCTCCAGGCCCCTTCCCTCATGCTTCGGTCTAGTAAACCCTAACCCCCCGGGGTTCTTGGGTTTTTTGGTTCATAATATTGTCATACTTGCTTTGCTTTCACCTAAAGTTAACGCTGCTGTCTGTGCATTGAGAGAGAATCCCCTCTTCCACTGATATACAGTAGCTACAGATCTGCTATTTTCTAAAAGAAATTGTGAAAATGTGTGCAAATCTTTGCATATATACATTTTTAACTCAAATCTTTGCTCCTGGGGGTCCCTGCAAATACATAGAATTTTGGTGGTCCTTGACATGAAATAACTTTGAGAACCACTGATATTATAGCAACATAAGTTTTTTTTCAATAAAACAGACATTTGTAGAATCCCCCAGAAGCAAAGATTTGAGTTAAAGATGTTCGCTTAAATGTTCGTGTGTGTGTGTGTGTGTGTGTGTGTGTGTGTGTGTGTGTGTGTGTGTGTGTGTGTGCGTGTGCGTGTGCGTGTGTGTATGGGTGTATGTGTGTATCCTATACATTTGGTTTGTTTCTAAATCCTCACGTCTCCAAACACAAACGCATGACTCATATTCCTTGCCCTCTGTGCGTAGTATTGATAGTGGATCTTTGCTGCCCTGGCTGTTTTAGCCCTTTAGTTGCCCTGATTGGTATGTGATGTGTTAGTGCAGCTGAGACTAGAGTGTATTCACTGTGCAAACACCACACTGCCGGCGCTCCTGGTTTCACTTAATCTTTGACACAAAGGCATTGGCATGTGGCTGGGCCCTCAGACAGATTCAGTGACAGAGAGGGAGAGAGAGAGAGAGAGAGAGAGAGACACACACACACACACACACACACACACACACACACACACACACACACACACACACACACACACACACACACACACACACACACACACACACACACACACACACACACACACACACACACACAGAGCGAGACTGAGGGAGAGTAGTCGGGCTAGTAGGTACATAAATAGTGGGGCAATTACTTAAAAGTTGGCCAATGTAAGGTTTCAAAGGCCACAAATTCACTTTTTTCCCCTTTTGAAGGGGAACTTTAGTAGGTCAGGAGATTACCTGTGTTTGGGGTTTCAAAGCCTACTTTTCCTTAAGCCCTGAACAGTACAGCCAATTACAGAAAAACCCCAACAACGTGAATTCAGCACCCTTGTGTTCACACAGTCAGCACCACGTTACCTCAACTGTAAGATATTACAACCTCATTTTAATAAGAGTGAAATCGACTGAAAGGTAAACTTGTGCCTGATAGTTCAGACACCACAGGACCCCTGTTTTTCCGGAGACTAGATGTGTACATACATATATATACTATAGCCGTCCCAGTCAGTTTGCCAGACTCAAAGTATGATATATGTGCCTGCCGTTCCATAATTACCCGGTTGGTAGATGGGAGGAGCTCTCTGAGGTTGCAGTTTGTCTTAGCTATTAAAGAAAAAAAGTGGTCTGGGAGACTTTAAACGATTTGCCAGCCAGCTAATTTAAAGAAGCGTTTGATGTTTCATGCAGCAGGGCCTGAAACATCAGTCCTGCTGCACCTCAGTGATGATGGAAACGTGATCAGATAAGAAGGCACAACTGTGAGAAACGCTTTCGAGGTTGGACTGGATTTACTCCTATCTCTCTCTCCTGTCAAGGGTCACCTAGAGTTGTGTTATTAATTACTGCATTTTTGCCTCGTTCGTACAAAAAAAAAGCGTTACCTCTTTGGCATCTATAAGGCTTGCTGTTTCTCACTGTTTGATGTCTTTCAAGGTACAGAAAGTACTGGATTCTTATTGCTGTGACATTAAATGTTTGCGCTTCAAGTGAAAATGTAGGTATGTTTTTGTTTAGTCTTTTTTAGTTCTGAGCAGGCAATATGGTCCTATAAAAACGAGTCCAAAAAAAAGGATGACCTCTCATCAGACTTTGACAGGATTTTCGCTGACACCAGACTCACGTAATCGGGCAGGTTTTGGCAGGAGTCAGGTGCTATACAGCTTCTTTCTAAGCACGCCGAGCTAACATTCTTTTAATTGACTTCAGAGAAAAAAACTGTATCAGTGCACGCCGATGGAGTTACAAATTGGCGAAAACGGCTCGTTCCGCGAGCCAGATCTCCTTGTTCCTTTTTGGTTTGGTTTGTGTTGTACTTTCGTGCTCCTCTGCATAACCCATTGAGACCGGCGAACGCATCTGTGTGTCACTTTACGATTTCTTTGGGCTATACAAAAATAGCAGATATACAAGCTCATAGCGCGGCACCGAGTGCCGCGCTATGAGCTCGTAGATCTGCTATTTTCTTGAAAAAACGTGAACATTTTGTGCAAATATTTGAATATATATTTTTATATTTTTAAAAAAAAATATATTTTTTTAAATATTTTTTTAGGTTCCCTATTACAAAATATTTTGAGATGGGGGGTCCGCGGCCAAATACATATAATTTTGCGGGTCCTTGACATGAACAAGTTTGAGAACCACTGATTTAGAAACATGTATACGTTTTTTTTTTAAGCTGTAGGATTTAGAAGACATTTGTAGAATCCCCCAGAAGCAAAGATTTGAGTTACAAATGTTCACTTTAGAAAATATATATTCAAAAATGTGCTCAATCTCATGATTTTTCCAAAGAAATAGCAGATCTACAAGCTCATAGCGCGGCACTCGGTGCCGCGCTATGAGCTTGTAGATCTGCTATTTTTGAATAGCCCAAATAAATCTTAAAAATGACACAGACGCGTTCCCGGTCTAAACGGGATAATGATGAGGGCGGGTGGAAGAGTGGAAGATTTCAATTACTCAGAGAAAGTCAAGGAGGATGTTGAAGTTTGAGAAATACAACACGGGCCAGTTGCTATGTGGAGATTGCGCCCATTTGGAATGTAATTAAATTGGTTTGGCTGCTCGCCAGTGCAAAAAAAAAAAGAAGGGGGAAAAAAAAGAAACATTCCCCCTCCTTCTCATCTCAAATGAAAACGTATAGAGTGTGTTTGCTGGAGAGAAAAAAAATACCTGGAGGGAACAGAAAGCTGTTGAATATTTTGTAGTACAGCCGCGTGCATTGTGCCCTGCAGTCAAAATGAGTTTGGAGATAACTTATCCTCTGTGGCTTCTCGTGGCTTTGACGTTTCGGTGGGATGCAGCTTTTGATGCATGGATTTACCCAAATCTATGTTTTTCTTATTATTCACTCATGTGTGGTTGAGTTATAAAGTGTAAAAAAGGGCCGTGTCTGTGCTGGACCATATCGGCAGTGGTGGAAAAAGTACTCAAATTGTTTTACTTAAGTAAAAGTATCAATACTGCAATGTAGAAGTACTCTGTTACAAATAAAAGTCCAGAATTCTAAATTGACTGGAGTAAAAGTACAAACGTATTGGTATCAAAATGTACTTAAAGAACCAAATGTAAAAGTACTAAAATATTTTAAAACAGCAGATCTACAAGCTCACAACGCGTCGCGATGCGACGCGTTGTGAGCTTGTAGATCGTCTATTTTCAAATGGCCTAGGTATAAAATAGGTCTCAAGTGGTTAATGTATGTTTTATAATGTAATATATTTATATCTGCAAAGTAACTAGTAACTAAAGTTTTCAAATAATTGTAGTGGAGTAATAGAACAATATTTGCCACTGAGATGTAGTGGAGTAGAAGTAAAAGTACAGAACATTGGAAATACCTCAAAATTCCTACTTAAGTACATTACTTGAATAAATATACTTAGTTACTTTCCACCACTGTGCATATCGGAAACCATGAGGGACGTGTTGCAAGACACGAAGACTTAATAATAATGATGTTTATAAATAGTTGCATGTATAAAAAACCCTGGTTTACATGTGAAACTACACATGACCACTGTTTACCATGCAGGCTCTGGGAACCTTTCAGTGGGTGCCTTTCTCTTTGCAGAGTGCATTTAGATGACGGGCCGCTCCAAAGGGCCCAGTCGACCACGTAATTTGAAAGTAATGACCAACTGAATTACACAAAAAACAATCTTGGGACAACGGTAATAACATGGGAGCCACTGCTGTGCCCGATGTATAGAACCTTTTGCAGAAATGCACAACGGAGCGACCATATCTGTCTGTAGTGCAGTTGGAAGTCGGCTGGCTTCACAGATAGACTCATGTCCTTTACACACCGAGCGAGGGCGTGTTTTTGGTGTGTTTAATTAGCTCGGAAACATATTTTTTTCCCCGAACTATTGTTTGTGTTGATGTGAGCACATTCATAGACACAGAATGCAAACATTACACATTTCTGATGTATTGAATATTTTATATATATTTACAGAGAAAGAAGGGGTTGGCGGGCAGTGTTGCCAGATTCTGTGACAGAAACAAGCAACCAGATCTAGTAAAACAAGCCCAAAAGAAGCGACTATGGGGCCACGTGAGCAGCATACATCAGCTATTTGAAAATAGCCGATCTACAAGCTCATAACGCGTCGCATTGCGAGCTTGTAGATCTGCTATTTGCAAATAAAATCTTGGGGGAAAATTACAATAAGCAGACCTGGCAACACTGGTGAGGGGGGGGGGGGGTGTATGCCAGGGGATTCTACTAGCAAGGTGTTCAAGGAGTTAAACTATGCTCACTTGCATTTTAAGGTCAGACATCCTTTTTTTGAGTTTGGGCATGGAGTCGAGAACCTTCATGTATTTTGGTAGAGTGACGCAATTTTTATTCAGGTTGAAGTAACTATATGAATACTTTGATGAGAAATATTCGCAGGCACATTTTCGGAATGTTTATTCGTCACGGCCCCGACGTGTAATGATCTTTACTCATGTAAGACTGATTCAGGATCAGAACAAAAGGTATAAGTGTCTGTACCCTATGTCTAGACATTTGATAGATTTGCTTTCAGAGATGATGCCACAGGTAGCTCAATAAATGCCTGTAGTATGTTAGTATGACATAGCTGTCGGGCAGAAACCTCATATATACATGTTTCAAATGTTTGTTTTATTCGTAAATTGATGCCCCACTTCATCGTACAAGAGTGTCGCACAAAAGTATTGAAAATAGTAGATCTACAAGCTCACAACGTCGCGTTTTGAGCTTGTAGATCGGCTATTACGTACACGGTTTCACACCCGACAGCATCGATGATCATTGATCATATCGATAATATGATGTAAGCGCAAAATGGCTGCTGTGTGTATATGGTCTACTGTAGATGTAGATATATATATACATACAGACATCTGGTATGTGGTGAGCCTTGCTAACAACTGAATGCACACTGCCAAACCCTAGCACTGCCAGATAGTAGCAGTTTGCGCTGAACCTATTATCACCTTACTCACTGTGAGAACGTATAAAAGACCACAACAATTTGAAGATATTTTGGCACTCACAAACTACAAGGCAGCCTTTTCTTCATTAAATGAGATCATAGCAGCAACCGGGGAGAAAAAAAAAACGTCTGAGGAAACACTTAGCTTAGTGTCAAACTGGTGATTTTTGTGGTTTTTCCTCCATTTAAGTGACTATGATTTTAGTCTGCTGTTTTCTCACATTTTTTTTATGAAGCGACGAGAATAACAACAGCAATTTCTGACCCGTCTCTGTGGCACGAAAATTGCCTCGAGAAATTGTATTACGAGGACGAGAGAGAGATTGACAGAGGGAGAAAATGAGAGGGAGAGAGAGAGGGCGTTAAGCGTGATTTATACTCCGTCGTAGGGAGGTGTCACGCACCAACAGATAGCAGATCTACAAGCTCGCGACGCGGCGCGGAACCAACGGGCCGTGAGCTTGCACATCAGCTGATCTGATGCAGTGAGACACGGGCCACACGACAGAGCATACATTTGGGGCATTAGAGAGGGCAACCGGTTGTGAGATATTTCAGTCACCCATAAATGTGAGCTATAAGCCCATTGTGTGTTTTCTGTGGAGGAACATTAACCCATTGAGACCGGGAACGCATCTCGGTGTAATTTTTTAGATTTCCTTGGGCTATTCAAAAATAGCCGATATACAAGCTCATAGCGCGGCACCGAGTGCCGCGCTATGAGCTTGTAGATCTGCTATTTTTGAAAAATCGCGAACCTTTCTGCAAATCATTATATATATATTTTTTTTAAAGTGAACATTTATAACTCAAATCTTTGCTTCTGGGGGATTCTACAAATGTCTTCTAAATGCTAACAGTTTTCTGAAACACTTAGTTGCTATATAATATCAGTGATTCTCAAACTTTTTTCATGTCAAGGACCCCCAAAATGATATGTATTTGGCTGTGGACCCCCATCTCAAAATATTTTGTTCCAGTGACCCTAACAATCAAAGATTTGAGTAAAAAAATGTTTGATTTGAAAAATATATATGTTCAAAGATTTGCACAAATCTTCACGTTTTTTAAAAAAAATAGCAGATCTACAAGCTCATAGCGCGGCACTGGTGCCGCGCTATGAGCTTGTAGATCTGCTATTTTTGAATAGCCAAAGAAATCTTAAAACGACACACGGATGCGTTCCCGGTCTTAACGGGTTAATATCCAAACCCCTTCTGATCCACCGTTCGCCCTGATCTGCAAAATGCGCGGCGCTGCCCAGCCAAGCCGTTCTCACCAAATCAGCCCCAGCGTGCCTCTATAATAGCTTTTCCTTGTACATGTCCTGTCAAATCAACTTAGCCTCCTCCCGGTGCTATTTTAGCATTCTCTGCACACGCAGGCGTTGATAGGGGGAAAATAGGAGTCCCGCGCGCGTGCTGCTGTTACAGTGGGGGCCGCGTCCCCAGAGAGCAACGTGGAAACCAGCTTCACGCGTCCAGCACACAGCAACATCACACCCAGCGTATAACACCAGCTTTTCACACTGATGCTAAAATGAGTTTTTTTGTTGTCGTCATAAAGACATCATAAAGCCAGTTGGAGATGAAGGTGTGAGGATGAGGATGAGGTTAACTGGTGGACATGGTGGTGCTAGTCTTTGTCTATCTGTCCATCTGAAGGTCCATCCGTCCGTCCGTCCACTCCATTCGTCCTGCCTTCCACCCGTCCGTCCGCCCGTCCATCCACCACTTTCGTCTAAAATAAAAAATCTCTAAATCTACCTGCTGGATTGCCATGGAATTCCAGTGTACGTTCATGAGCCCCAGAGAATGGCCTCTACTGGCCTAGACGGCTAGCGTAGCGGTCCAGGCACCTATAGGCTCAATGTAGCCTGACAGTGCGTTGCGGGTTCGGGTTCGGCACTCCCCATTTCCTGTCAGCCTACTGTCCTATCCATAAAGGCAGAAAAGCCCCCCCCCCCCTCCCCAAAGAAAAAAAGAGAGAGAATGGCCTCTACTGATTTGGGTGACCCAGTGACCTTGCCTCTAGCACCACCATTAGACCCAAAAAACTCCCACTTGCTCGCATTTTTTCTCCCCAAAACAAGACATCTTGAAAAATACTGTCTGGATTGGCATGGGATTTGCTGTGCACCGCCGCCATGCTCTTCAGGTGATGGCCTTGACTGATTGCCCCTGACTGATTTTTTTGCCCATGTCCCCCTCTCCTCCTCTGGCTGGCACAAACACCTCTCTCTCTCTCTTGCACCAAAACTTGCACTCGCTTTCTCAGAAAATCTACCCGGCGTATCGTCATGAAACTCGCTCAAGCACATTCATGTTCCCTGGAGGATGAACCCTAACCTATTTGAGTGATCCCCATGGCATTTTCCTCTAGCACCACCTTCAAGCCAAAATGTCAACTTAGTTTGCACACAGGATATCTCATACTCTACATTCCAGTATGAGCCCCCTGTACTGATTTTGGTGACCCCGCATGGCTTTTCCTTTTGCGCCCACCCTTTTGGCCCAAAAAAATGGGTGGGTTTCCAGGGTGTAAGGAGCATCACGGCCCCTAGGGGCTGCTAACGATGCTTTTTAGACTCAAAATCCTCTTTTAACCCTTTCAGACCGGGAAAGCGTCTGACTGTGTCATTTTTAGATTTCTTTGGGCTATTCAAAAATAGCAGATCTACAAGCTCATAGCGCGGCACCGAGTGCCGCGCTATGAACTTGTAGATCTGCTATTTTTTTTTAGAAATCGTGACAATTTTGTGCAAATCTTTTAACTCGTTCACTGCCAATGACGTCTTTTGACAGCCGTAAAATGGAAGGCCCCTCACTGCCAGTGACGTCTTCTCTGTGACTACTTGAAAAGGTAAGAAAATCGAAAAATCGCCGGCAGTCTGGGCTTTATTTATTTATTTACTCTGGCAGTGGATGAGTTAATATATACATAGTAAAAAAAAAACTGTTAGTATTTAGAAGACATTTGTAGAATGGGGCCTCAGGTCTTAATGGGTTAAGTACAAACATGAACCAATGATTATTATCTCCAGTTCCGTTGGAACACACAGCAGCCTGCAGAGTGCTATCACTGGATCATTAATCTCAGGGGCTGGGAAACCACACAGAGTGTGATGATGTAAGAACAAAATGACCACTGTGTAATTATAAATCACTAGTTTGTACTGGAGATGTGTGTGTGTGTGTGTGTGTGTGTGTGTGTGTGTGTGTGTGTGTGTGTGTGTGTGTGTGTGTGTGTGTGTGTGTGTGTGTGTGTGTGTGTGTGTGTGTGTGTGTGTGTGTGTGTGCGTGCGTGCGTGTGTGTTACAGTAAGTGCAGTTGTGTAAAATAGCAAATACATTTACTCAAGTACTGTACTTAAATACAATTTGAGGTATTTTTTACTTTACTGGAGTATTTCCAATGTTCAATACATTTACTTCTACGCAAATATTGTACTTTTACTCCACTACAATTATTTGAAAACTTTAGTTACTAGTTACTTTGCAGATATACATTATTATATTATAAAACATGAATTAACCACTTCAGCCCCATTGTATACAGTACCTTGGCTATTTGAAAATAGCAGATCCACAAGCTCACAATGCGTCGCATCGTTGCATCGCGACGCGTTGTGAGCTTGTAGATCTGCTATTTTCAAACATTTTAGTACTTTTTCTTTCGCTACTTTAAGCATATTTTGATGCCAATACTTTTGTACCTTCACTCAAGTAACATTTTGAACACAGGCCGTTTTACCTGTAACAGAGCATTTCTCACGTGGCGGCATTGCTACTTTCACTTAAAGTAAAAAATATCCGAGTACTTCTTCCACCACTGAGTAAGTGCGCTCGCTGCATTGGTTCTCAGGCACAGCGTTCTCTAATCCCAACGCGTGCGTGACAAAGCCTGCTAAGTGAATCAAAATGTTTGTGTATCAGCAGCACCAAGGACTCCTCTCTCTCTCTCCTGAATGGAACGGCACAGATACGGCAAAGCGGGCACACAGAGCACATGCCAGTACGGCTCCGGGGTATAGATTGTGTGCCATAATGCTTTCATGTGTCTCCTTCGGCTGTGTGTCAAAGCAGCGCTTCAACATCTCAATATAAGCCGTGGGATTTTGTTTACACTATACAGCGTACGTATCATCATAGCCTTCTCTCTCTCTTGTGTGTGCCTGCTCGCCTGATAGGCTAATACGGGGAAACGACGTGCGATATATACAGCGTTAAAGCCGCAGTCTGTGTCCTATAATTCCCCCGGGATTCGAACCCGCGGCTCTCCCCCCCGCCGCATACTGTAAGAGAGCAAACTTGCTCTCCCCCCGCTTGGCCTCATGGGGAGATGTTTTTGCTTCAGAGTTTCAGGCAAAAATAGCAGATCTACAAGCTCAAAACGTGTCGCGACGCGACACGTTTTGAGCGTGCAGATCTGCTTGTAGATTTGCTCCTTTTGAATTTGCTCCTTTAGAATTTGAGCTTGTAGATCTGCTATTTTTTGCTCCTTTTGAATTTGAACCCTGAAACGATATGAGGTTTCCAAGCGCAACCATCATATCGTATTGGCATACTCCACCATACAGATTGGTTAAAAAATAACGTTATTTTCATTCATTTTCCGTTCCGGATTGCGACTTTAAGCTGAAAAGGGATTTAGGTAAGCCTAAACCAGAGCTGGTTAATGTATACTGTACTAGCCTACTGTACTTATAGATATGGCTGCTCTATACACTGTACATGAAAGAGGACACGTGGCCAACATGCTCCCATCCTGAAGGAACAACATCTTGTGTACTTTTATCAGTTGAAGGCTCCGTTGTGTATAGAACACATTGTGTCCTTTGTGTCACGTATGCATACATACACGCTCAGGACACAAATCCTCCGTGTTAATTGAAGCCAGAAATTGTAAAATATATATATATAAATACTTAATACAAAAAACAGACCTTTTATCCATTAAGACCTGGAACGCATCTGTGTCATTTTTAGATTTGAGCTAAAAAGCATTATTTTACACTTTGGCTATTTAAACATAGCAGATATACAAGCTCATAGCGCGGCAGAGCTTGTATATCTGCTATTTTTTGAAAATTCATGAACATTTTTCCAAAAATCTTTAAATATATGTGCGAACATATATTTTTAACTCAAATCTTTGCTTCTGGGGGTCCCTGGAACAACATATTTTGAGATGGGGGTCTGCGGTCAAATACATTATCATTTTGAGGGTCCTTGACATGAAAAAGTTTGAGCACCACTGATATAGAAACGTTTTTCAGAATACTGTTGGGATTTAGAAGACATTTGTAGAATCGGCTTCAGGTCTTAAAGTTTGAACCCGTAAAGTGTAAAAACGGACCGTTTCACATCTGTTTTTGTTCTTACAAAATTAAATTACCACTCAGGATTTTACAGTGTACATAATGTACACGTATGGCAGAGACAGAGACAGAGACAGAGACAGACAGACAGGCAGACAGACAGACAGACAGACAGGGGAACAGTAGATAGAAGACAGTAAAGTCCTCAGATTTTATTTATCCATTGTGTATAGCTCTGAGTGTGGAACCAAATGTCATGTCAAGTAAAGGAGTCTCGTCATTGTTAGAGATGACACGTTGACTTGAATGGGACACATTTGGATGCAATACAACTCTACTGACACATCACGTCTCCTTTTGAATGGGAGGCAACGTGTGCCTGGCCTTCCAGATCACAGTGGGGCAAGGCACACCACCAGAGAGAGAGAAAGAGTTCTCACCAAGCTCTCTAGAGAGACTAGTGGCCTCTAAAAATCTCAAAATGTTTTGTTCCAGGGACCCCCAGAAGCAAAGATTTGAGTTAGAAATGTTCGCTTGAGACCTGAAGCCGATTCTACATGTCTCCTAAATCCCAACAGTTTTCTGAAAAACGTATGTTTCTATATCAGTGGTGCTCAATCTTTTTCATGTCAAGGACCCCCAACATTATATGTATTTGGCCGCGGACCCCCATCAAAATATTTTGTTCCAGGGACCCCCAGAAGCAAAGATTTGAGTTAAAAATGTTCGCTTTAAAAATATATATGTTCAAAGATTTGCACACATTTTCCCGAATTTTCAAAAATAGCAGATCTACAAGCTCGTAGCGCGGCACTCGGTGCCGCGCTACGAGCTTGTATATCTGCTATTTTTGAATAGCCCAAAGTGTAAAATAATGCTTTTTAGCTCAAATCTAAAAATGACACAGTTCCAGGTCTTAATGGGTTAAAATATATATTTTTTCAAAGATTTGCAAACATTTTCACGATAAAAAAAAAATGCAGACCTACTGTACAAGCTCATGGCATTGTATTGTATTGTGTTGATACTTTTACTTAAAGGAGACACACCATGAATTTTTTTGGCTCCCCAGTGTCTCTTGTACCCCAAAAAATATTTTCTTTTAACATTCAGTCATTCATTCTCATTTCAGAGATTTTCAGAATGGGCGTGTCT
>NW_028155785.1:102500-105000 GCF_963454915.1 Gymnoscopelus microlampas | reverse complement strand
GAAAAACCAGAAAGAGATTGATCAAGAGGTTTTGAAGGCCAAAGCTTCGAATAAGAAATGGAACCTTGAGGCCCGAACATTGGATTACAGTGATTTATGCAAACTCATCACAGACGTAGCGACAAGGCATGCTGTGGTACAGTACCTGAAAAGCAAGGGGTTTTTTGTTAAGATAGGATACGAAGATACGGTACCTCCTACTTTGCAAACAGCCTCTTTGCATGGAATACCTACCACATGCGCACCAGAGGAGGTCATTACTGAAATAGCCGCTCTGGTGCCACCAACTTCAGTGGCCGCTGCAGCATTGCCAGGAATCAGCCCAGAAAGTGACCAGAATGTGTCCAGTAGTTGCAGCGGAGAAGCAGCAGACAACAATGAAGACACAACCATGCAAAAGTAAGTTAATCAACTATGTCACATATAGCGAGCTTGTATATATGCTATTGTTGCTTTAAATATTTGTGCTTGTTCTAAACTGTTTTTGAACTTTTGTTTTTAAAGGGACCCGCCTCCTACAACAGACAGTAGATGGGTACTTCTGAGGAATAGTATGGGAGACGCAGGGTTGTATCAGAGATTTCATCCAGATGCCAAACTGATTAAAGGATTCACAATCTATTTGAGGGATAGACTGAAGGTCACAAACTTTCAGCAAGAGGTAAGCTATTCATATGAATGCATTGTATTTATAATGCAATGTACATTTGTGATAATATCTGAGTGCTAACCATAATAATGTGTTAGTTAATCGATAATAATATATTATCTTTCCACCACAGGTTGACAACGTAGCACGAATGCTGAGATACCTTCAGCCTGAAG
This sequence comes from Gymnoscopelus microlampas, assembly GCF_963454915.1. Classification (NCBI taxonomy): domain Eukaryota; kingdom Metazoa; phylum Chordata; class Actinopteri; order Myctophiformes; family Myctophidae; genus Gymnoscopelus; species Gymnoscopelus microlampas. The sequence continues at coordinate 104,175 of NW_028155785.1, read as the reverse complement.
GAAAAGAGGTTGACCTGGATTTCATTACCAAACAAAAAGAAACAACAGCCTATGTTGATTCTCTCTTCGAAGCGGGATTACAAGCTACCACTATCAACAATTATCTGAAAAGCATGACCCGATTCCTGTTGCACCTAGTGAGAGATATTGATCTCTCTCAGCTGATCACTGAAAAAGCTGAGGCCCTTCACTCGTTCCATACGAGGGTGAACTTGTATGGTTTATTGATCAAAGACCTCCAGAAGCCTGTGTCTAAAAGGATGGCCAGACAAATTATCCTAAAAAGGTACATTTTTCATTTTTAAGAATTCCATCTATGTTGTCTGCTCAATGTCTGCACTTGTTCATGTAATTATTCTCATCATTGTTTTCTTGATTATATTTTTAGACAGAAGCTGTTGGACGAAGGCATGCCAAGCGTCCTCGATCTCCAAAAAGTGATTCATGCAAGTGATGGAGACATGCAGAAGCTTTTTAAGAAACTGACAGATGGAGACCTTCTTAAAGAAGTTGAGATGACAACATACCGCCGAATCTGTCAAGCCATCCTTGTTCTCAAACACATGCAACGGCCATCAGTAGTCGAGGGTTTTACAGTGAGTAACATTACTCACAATTTTCACCTTTTCTTGACCTTTCTCATAATGATAATGATAATAATGATACTTGTTTTTCAGGTAGAAGAGTGGGAAACAGGACTGCGCAGGGGCTCAATTGATGGCAGATGGCTTTTTGGGTGCAGCGACCACAAGACTTCATCAAGACAACTTGCCCCATTTGTCTTAACGGACCCGGACAAAATTGTAAGTCATCAAACCAACTGAAATGGTTCACTGTGAAATCCATTATTATGTCATAACTGTATAACTATATATATACCAACTTCTGTCATTATTTCTCTGCAGTTGTTTCAAGAATACCTCAAGTCTGTCCGCCCCCGGCTCGTCAAGCAGTCCACTTCAAACGAAGGCAAATTCTTTTTGAGCAGTGCTGGATCAAAAGTGACTGCAACAAATGACCTGGCCAGACTGCATGAGAGGTACAACTTGAAAGGAAAAAGTGTGACCAGCCAGACGGTCCGAATGGCTATTGAGACCGAAGCAAATAGTTGTCTGAACGATGTAGAGAAAGCTGGTGTGGAACATTATTTGTCACACAATGGAGACACGGCGATCAAACACTACAGAATGAAAGAGAGGAATCAACTCATAAACGTTGCAAAAATCATCAGTAGGTTCACAGGGTAAGTGTATACATTTTTATCTGGAAACATACATTTCAACTATACTACTGTAACGGAGGCATTTGTCAGTGTTTAACCTTGAAACATTCTTTAATTTGCAGTGATGGCTATGGACTTCACATTGACGAGCAAGATGATGAGGAAAGTGATGAGGCCAACACCATCACTTCCGAACCAATGGAAGTCAGAGAAAAAAGCTACGATGACCTTGTCAAGGAATTCCCACTAACACTGGATGGCGGGCCACCAACCAAAAGGATGCGAATTGCGGCTGGATTCAACGACACAGAGAACACGAAAAAGTGTTATGACCAATGGCGGTTTGGACAGCGAGGCCTGCGCCAAACCCATATCTTGAGTGAGTGTACACACTTTCTCATGGAAAAAAAACACGCATCTGGCCCCGGGCGCGGGGAGTCTCCGGTCGGAACC
>NW_028155785.1:82500-85000 GCF_963454915.1 Gymnoscopelus microlampas | reverse complement strand
GCTCCCTGGCCCTTCCCCTGTGTGAGCGGGGAAGGCAGGGGGAACCGCCGACTGGTGCCATCGGGTAGCTAGGGACCATGCCCGGGATGAGGCTCCATCCTGGGGCAGAGCCGGGGCGCCGAGGGGCCCGAAATCCTGGTTCTCTGAAAAAAATCGAAAATTCTTCTAAGTGCCCAGGGCCCTAGAGGAGGCCAGGACGAGCCTTCCTGCCTCCGTCCTTTTTCCTCCAGGGGCCCGGAAGGCCGACTGGTGCCATCGGGTAGCTAGGGACCATGCCCGGGATGAGGCTCCATCCTGGGGCAGAGCCGGGGCGCCGAGGGGCCCGAAATCCTGGTTCTCTGGAAAAAATCGAAAATTCTTCTAAGTGCCCAGGGCCCTAGAGGAGGCCAGGACGAGCCTTCCTGCCTCCGTCATTTTTCCTCCAGGGGCCCGGAAGGCCGACCGGTGCCATCGGGTAGTTGTAGCCCAGGACGGAGGCCTGGGTCCTGGGCAGGCGAGGGGTCCGGAGGGGCCCCGAGTCATGGTTCTCCAAAAAAACGGAAAATGTCGGCGAGTGCTGGCATGGGCTCCAGGGGTCCCCGGGGACCCCCTGGAGGACCCCCGGCCGAAAACCTCAACCTTTTTCGGGCGCCCCGAGCTTGTCGATCGGCTCTTTTTGGGGCTAAAAGCGGCGGTACCGCCCGGGCCCTGGGTCGCCCGGGGCCGGCGGAGGGCTCGTTGGATCCGGGCCGGCGCTGCGCACGCGGCGGTGCCCTCCCCGGCCCCGGGCGCCGCCGCCGGGGCAAACGGCGGCCGAAAAACCCCCGAAAAGCTGGCATTTCTTCAGAGTCCAGAGCTCCCAGGGAGCCCTGGGCTGCCGGCCCCTCCCATGCGTGAAATTTCGCATGGGGGGAAAGTGGCAACTTGTGCCATCGGGTAGCTAGGGACCATGGCCGGACATGGTGCACCATTTTCGGGGGCGCCCCGCGCCTCGCAGGGCCCGAAATCCTGGAGCTTTCGGAAAAAGCCGGGATTTCTTCTAAGTCCAGAGCTCCCAGGGAGCTCTGGGCTCTCTGCCCCTCCCATGGGTGAAATTTCTCTCCCGGGAGTCCCGGCCACTTTTGCCATCGGGTAGCTAGGGAGCATGGCCGGACATGGTGCACCATTTTCGGGGGCGCCCCGCGCCTCGCACCCCCCCAAATCCTGGAGCTTTCGGAAAAAGCCGGGATTTCTTCTAAGTCCAGAGCTCCCAGGGAGCCCTGGGCTGCCGGCCCCTCCCGTGCGTGAAATTTCTCTCCCGGTAGTCTCGGCCACTTTTGCCATCGGGTAGCTAGGGAGCATGGCCGGACATGGTGCACCATTTTCGGGGGCGCCCCGCGCCTCGCACACCCCCCAAATCCTGGAGCTTTCGGAAAAAGCCGGGATTTCTTCAGAGTCCAGAGCTCCCAGGGAGCCCTGGGCTGCCGGCCCCTCCCATGCGTGAAATTTCTCTCCCGGTAGTCTCGGCCACTTTTGCCATCGGGTAGCTAGGGAGCATGGCCGGACATGGTGCACCATTTTCGGGGGCGCCCCGCGCCTCGCACACCCCCCAAATCCTGGAGCTTTCGGAAAAAGCCGGGATTTCTTCTAAGTCCAGAGCTCCCAGGGAGCCCTGGGCTGCCGGCCCCTCCCATGCGTGAAATTTCTCTCCCGGTAGTCTCGGCCACTTTTGCCATCGGGTAGCTAGGGAGCATGGCCGGACTTGGTGCACCATTTTCGGGGGCGCCCCGCGCCTCGCAGACCCCCCAAATCCTGGAGCTTTCGGAAAAAGCCGGGATTTCTTCAGAGTCCAGAGCTCCCAAGGAGCTCTGGGCTCCGCCATGGCTCCCTCCTTTGAAATTCTCTCCCGGGAGTCTCGGCCACTTTTGCCAGCGGATAGCTAGGGACCCTGCCCGAGAACGGGGCATGGTCCCGGGGCAGTGTGGGCGCCGCGAGGCGCCCCTTTGTCCTGGATCTCCGCGTGGTACCTCCCCGTCCCCACCCCGGGGCCCTGGAGGCGCCCGGCTCGCCCTTGCCTCCCTCCTTTGAAAAAGTCTCTCGGTAGAGACGGCCACTCGCTCCAGAGGGTCCCTATGGAGCTCGGCCGCGGCGAGGCCCGGCACGAGGCTCCGTCCCGGGGCCGCTCGGGCGGGCCGAGCCGGGCGCCGGTGGTGGTGGCCATGGGTCCCTTTCCCCCTCCCCGATAGGGGGGAAAGAACCAGGAAATTGGAGGCCACGCTGGCCATCGGGTGTATGGGAAGAGAGAGGCCTCCGGATCGGGCACGGCCGGGCGGTCGTGCGCCCTGGAGCTCCTCCGCGAGCCTGGCAGAAGCTGGGCTTCTCCGTGGCCCCCTCCTTTGAAATTCTCTCCCGGTAGTCTCGGCAACTTATCCCAGAACGAGTGTATGGAACCGGCGTGCGGACGCCGAGGCTGGGGCCGACGGCGAGGCTCCGTCTCGGGGCCGCCCGGGCGGGCCGAGCCGGGCGCCGGTGGTGGTGGCCA
>NW_028155785.1:70000-72500 GCF_963454915.1 Gymnoscopelus microlampas | reverse complement strand
GGCATTTCTTCAGAGTCCAGAGCTCCCAGGGAGCCCTGGGCTGCCGGCCCCTCCCATGCGTGAAATTTCGCATGGGGGGAAAGTGGCAACTTGTGCCATCGGGTAGCTAGGGACCATGGCCGGACATGGTGCACCATTTTCGGGGGCGCCCCGCGCCTCGCAGGGCCCGAAATCCTGGAGCTTTCGGAAAAAGCCGGGATTTCTTCTAAGTCCAGAGCTCCCAGGGAGCTCTGGGCTCTTGCCCCTCCCATGGGTGAAATTTCTCTCCCGGGAGTCCCGGCCACTTTTGCCATCGGGTAGCTAGGGAGCATGGCCGGACATGGTGCACCATTTTCGGGGGCGCCCCGCGCCTCGCACACCCCCCAAATCCTGGAGCTTTCGGAAAAAGCCGGGATTTCTTCTAAGTCCAGAGCTCCCAGGGAGCCCTGGGCTGCCGGCCCCTCCCGTGCGTGAAATTTCTCTCCCGGTAGTCTCGGCCACTTTTGCCATCGGGTAGCTAGGGAGCATGGCCGGACATGGTGCACCATTTTCGGGGGCGCCCCGCGCCTCGCACACCCCCCAAATCCTGGAGCTTTCGGAAAAAGCCGGGATTTCTTCAGAGTCCAGAGCTCCCAGGGAGCCCTGGGCTGCCGGCCCCTCCCATGCGTGAAATTTCTCTCCCGGTAGTCTCGGCCACTTTTGCCATCGGGTAGCTAGGGAGCATGGCCGGACATGGTGCACCATTTTCGGGGGCGCCCCGCGCCTCGCACACCCCCCAAATCCTGGAGCTTTCGGAAAAAGCCGGGATTTCTTCTAAGTCCAGAGCTCCCAGGGAGCCCTGGGCTGCCGGCCCCTCCCATGCGTGAAATTTCTCTCCCGGTAGTCTCGGCCACTTTTGCCATCGGGTAGCTAGGGAGCATGGCCGGACTTGGTGCACCATTTTCGGGGGCGCCCCGCGCCTCGCAGACCCCCCAAATCCTGGAGCTTTCGGAAAAAGCCGGGATTTCTTCAGAGTCCAGAGCTCCCAAGGAGCTCTGGGCTCCGCCATGGCTCCCTCCTTTGAAATTCTCTCCCGGGAGTCTCGGCCACTTTTGCCAGCGGATAGCTAGGGACCCTGCCCGAGAACGGGGCATGGTCCCGGGGCAGTGTGGGCGCCGCGAGGCGCCCCTTTGTCCTGGATCTCCGCGTGGTACCTCCCCGTCCCCACCCCGGGGCCCTGGAGGCGCCCGGCTCGCCCTTGCCTCCCTCCTTTGAAAAAGTCTCTCGGTAGAGACGGCCACTCGCTCCAGAGGGTCCCTATGGAGCTCGGCCGCGGCGAGGCCCGGCACGAGGCTCCGTCCCGGGGCCGCTCGGGCGGGCCGAGCCGGGCGCCGGTGGTGGTGGCCATGGGTCCCTTTCCCCCTCCCCGATAGGGGGGAAAGAACCAGGAAATTGGAGGCCACGCTGGCCATCGGGTGTATGGGAAGAGAGAGGCCTCCGGATCGGGCACGGCCGGGCGGTCGTGCGCCCTGGAGCTCCTCCGCGAGCCTGGCAGAAGCTGGGCTTCTCCGTGGCCCCCTCCTTTGAAATTCTCTCCCGGTAGTCTCGGCAACTTATCCCAGAACGAGTGTATGGAACCGGCGTGCGGACGCCGAGGCTGGGGCCGACGGCGAGGCTCCGTCTCGGGGCCGCCCGGGCGGGCCGAGCCGGGCGCCGGTGGTGGTGGCCATGGGTCCCTTTCCCCCTCCCCGATAGGGGGGAAAGAACCAGGAAATTGGACGCCACAGTGGCCATCGGGTGTATGGGAAGAGAGAGGCCTCCGGTCGGGCACGGCCGGGCGGCCGTGCGCCCTGGAGCTCCTCCGCGAGCCCGGGAGAAGATGGGCTACTCCGTGGCCCCCTCCTTTGAAATTCTCTCCCGGGCAGACCGGCAACTCGTGCCAGCTCGAGTGTATGGAACCGGCGCGCGGGCGCCGAGGCCGGGCCGAGAGAGAGGCCTCGGGTCGGGCGCGCCGCCTCGGCCGGGCGCCCTGGAGGTCTCTGGAGCCCAGGAGGTCCTGGGCTCCGCCATGGCCCCCTCCTTTGAAATTCTCTCCCGGTAGTCTCGGCAACTTTTCCCAGAACGAGTTTATGGACCAGCGTGCGGACGCTGGGGACGGAACGCAGGCCCGCACGGAGGGCCTGCCGGGGGTCGCTAGGCACGGCGACCCCCGGGAACCGTGGTGGAACCACCGCCGCGGGACCCACTGACCGACTGGCAAACGAAGCCCGCCTCTTGCAAGGGCCCCGCCGGCACCTCGTGTGCTCCGGCGGATGCTGCTTGCAGCCTGCGGGCCCGAACAGGCGCGGAGGAACCACGTGCGGAGAGGCCTCGGTGGTCTCTTCTCCGCACTCCTCCGCGGCCGACCCCGTCCTAGCGAGACCGAGACGCCCCGTCTGCCCTAGCTGTCCTGCCACGGACCGCCCGAGGGCCCCCGCTGTCGGCCTGGCCTCGAGCCCCCTCGCCGGGGCTCGGCGAGGAGATCCGTATGCAGCGGGGGCGC
>NW_028155785.1:47500-50000 GCF_963454915.1 Gymnoscopelus microlampas | reverse complement strand
GGACGGTGGCTCCCGGGGCGGGTAGAGCGGGCGAGCGCTCGCCCGGCAGTGCACTGGGCTCCCTGGCCCTTCCCCTGTGTGAGCGGGGAAGGCAGGGGGAACCGCCGACTGGTGCCATCGGGTAGCTAGGGACCATGCCCGGGATGAGGCTCCATCCTGGGGCAGAGCCGGGGCGCCGAGGGGCCCGAAATCCTGGTTCTCTGAAAAAAATCGAAAATTCTTCTAAGTGCCCAGGGCCCTAGAGGAGGCCAGGACGAGCCTTCCTGCCTCCGTCCTTTTTCCTCCAGGGGCCCGGAAGGCCGACTGGTGCCATCGGGTAGCTAGGGACCATGCCCGGGATGAGGCTCCATCCTGGGGCAGAGCCGGGGCGCCGAGGGGCCCGAAATCCTGGTTCTCTGGAAAAAATCGAAAATTCTTCTAAGTGCCCAGGGCCCTAGAGGAGGCCAGGACGAGCCTTCCTGCCTCCGTCATTTTTCCTCCAGGGGCCCGGAAGGCCGACCGGTGCCATCGGGTAGTTGTAGCCCAGGACGGAGGCCTGGGTCCTGGGCAGGCGAGGGGTCCGGAGGGGCCCCGAGTCATGGTTCTCCAAAAAAACGGAAAATGTCGGCGAGTGCTGGCATGGGCTCCAGGGGTCCCCGGGGACCCCCTGGAGGACCCCCGGCCGAAAACCTCAACCTTTTTCGGGCGCCCCGAGCTTGTCGATCGGCTCTTTTTGGGGCTAAAAGCGGCGGTACCGCCCGGGCCCTGGGTCGCCCGGGGCCGGCGGAGGGCTCGTTGGATCCGGGCCGGCGCTGCGCACGCGGCGGTGCCCTCCCCGGCCCCGGGCGCCGCCGCCGGGGCAAACGGCGGCCGAAAAACCCCCGAAAAGCTGGCATTTCTTCAGAGTCCAGAGCTCCCAGGGAGCCCTGGGCTGCCGGCCCCTCCCATGCGTGAAATTTCGCATGGGGGGAAAGTGGCAACTTGTGCCATCGGGTAGCTAGGGACCATGGCCGGACATGGTGCACCATTTTCGGGGGCGCCCCGCGCCTCGCAGGGCCCGAAATCCTGGAGCTTTCGGAAAAAGCCGGGATTTCTTCTAAGTCCAGAGCTCCCAGGGAGCTCTGGGCTCTCTGCCCCTCCCATGGGTGAAATTTCTCTCCCGGGAGTCCCGGCCACTTTTGCCATCGGGTAGCTAGGGAGCATGGCCGGACATGGTGCACCATTTTCGGGGGCGCCCCGCGCCTCGCACACCCCCCAAATCCTGGAGCTTTCGGAAAAAGCCGGGATTTCTTCTAAGTCCAGAGCTCCCAGGGAGCCCTGGGCTGCCGGCCCCTCCCGTGCGTGAAATTTCTCTCCCGGTAGTCTCGGCCACTTTTGCCATCGGGTAGCTAGGGAGCATGGCCGGACATGGTGCACCATTTTCGGGGGCGCCCCGCGCCTCGCACACCCCCCAAATCCTGGAGCTTTCGGAAAAAGCCGGGATTTCTTCAGAGTCCAGAGCTCCCAGGGAGCCCTGGGCTGCCGGCCCCTCCCATGCGTGAAATTTCTCTCCCGGTAGTCTCGGCCACTTTTGCCATCGGGTAGCTAGGGAGCATGGCCGGACATGGTGCACCATTTTCGGGGGCGCCCCGCGCCTCGCACACCCCCCAAATCCTGGAGCTTTCGGAAAAAGCCGGGATTTCTTCTAAGTCCAGAGCTCCCAGGGAGCCCTGGGCTGCCGGCCCCTCCCATGCGTGAAATTTCTCTCCCGGTAGTCTCGGCCACTTTTGCCATCGGGTAGCTAGGGAGCATGGCCGGACTTGGTGCACCATTTTCGGGGGCGCCCCGCGCCTCGCAGACCCCCCAAATCCTGGAGCTTTCGGAAAAAGCCGGGATTTCTTCAGAGTCCAGAGCTCCCAAGGAGCTCTGGGCTCCGCCATGGCTCCCTCCTTTGAAATTCTCTCCCGGGAGTCTCGGCCACTTTTGCCAGCGGATAGCTAGGGACCCTGCCCGAGAACGGGGCATGGTCCCGGGGCAGTGTGGGCGCCGCGAGGCGCCCCTTTGTCCTGGATCTCCGCGTGGTACCTCCCCGTCCCCACCCCGGGGCCCTGGAGGCGCCCGGCTCGCCCTTGCCTCCCTCCTTTGAAAAAGTCTCTCGGTAGAGACGGCCACTCGCTCCAGAGGGTCCCTATGGAGCTCGGCCGCGGCGAGGCCCGGCACGAGGCTCCGTCCCGGGGCCGCTCGGGCGGGCCGAGCCGGGCGCCGGTGGTGGTGGCCATGGGTCCCTTTCCCCCTCCCCGATAGGGGGGAAAGAACCAGGAAATTGGAGGCCACGCTGGCCATCGGGTGTATGGGAAGAGAGAGGCCTCCGGATCGGGCACGGCCGGGCGGTCGTGCGCCCTGGAGCTCCTCCGCGAGCCTGGCAGAAGCTGGGCTTCTCCGTGGCCCCCTCCTTTGAAATTCTCTCCCGGTAGTCTCGGCAACTTATCCCAGAACGAGTGTATGGAACCGGCGTGCGGACGCCGAGGCTGGGGCCGACGGC
>NW_028155785.1:35000-37500 GCF_963454915.1 Gymnoscopelus microlampas | reverse complement strand
CCCGGCCCCGGGCGCCGCCGCCGGGGCAAACGGCGGCCGAAAAACCCCCGAAAAGCTGGCATTTCTTCAGAGTCCAGAGCTCCCAGGGAGCCCTGGGCTGCCGGCCCCTCCCATGCGTGAAATTTCGCATGGGGGGAAAGTGGCAACTTGTGCCATCGGGTAGCTAGGGACCATGGCCGGACATGGTGCACCATTTTCGGGGGCGCCCCGCGCCTCGCAGGGCCCGAAATCCTGGAGCTTTCGGAAAAAGCCGGGATTTCTTCTAAGTCCAGAGCTCCCAGGGAGCTCTGGGCTCTCTGCCCCTCCCATGGGTGAAATTTCTCTCCCGGGAGTCCCGGCCACTTTTGCCATCGGGTAGCTAGGGAGCATGGCCGGACATGGTGCACCATTTTCGGGGGCGCCCCGCGCCTCGCACACCCCCCAAATCCTGGAGCTTTCGGAAAAAGCCGGGATTTCTTCTAAGTCCAGAGCTCCCAGGGAGCCCTGGGCTGCCGGCCCCTCCCGTGCGTGAAATTTCTCTCCCGGTAGTCTCGGCCACTTTTGCCATCGGGTAGCTAGGGAGCATGGCCGGACATGGTGCACCATTTTCGGGGGCGCCCCGCGCCTCGCACACCCCCCAAATCCTGGAGCTTTCGGAAAAAGCCGGGATTTCTTCAGAGTCCAGAGCTCCCAGGGAGCCCTGGGCTGCCGGCCCCTCCCATGCGTGAAATTTCTCTCCCGGTAGTCTCGGCCACTTTTGCCATCGGGTAGCTAGGGAGCATGGCCGGACATGGTGCACCATTTTCGGGGGCGCCCCGCGCCTCGCACACCCCCCAAATCCTGGAGCTTTCGGAAAAAGCCGGGATTTCTTCTAAGTCCAGAGCTCCCAGGGAGCCCTGGGCTGCCGGCCCCTCCCATGCGTGAAATTTCTCTCCCGGTAGTCTCGGCCACTTTTGCCATCGGGTAGCTAGGGAGCATGGCCGGACTTGGTGCACCATTTTCGGGGGCGCCCCGCGCCTCGCAGACCCCCCAAATCCTGGAGCTTTCGGAAAAAGCCGGGATTTCTTCAGAGTCCAGAGCTCCCAAGGAGCTCTGGGCTCCGCCATGGCTCCCTCCTTTGAAATTCTCTCCCGGGAGTCTCGGCCACTTTTGCCAGCGGATAGCTAGGGACCCTGCCCGAGAACGGGGCATGGTCCCGGGGCAGTGTGGGCGCCGCGAGGCGCCCCTTTGTCCTGGATCTCCGCGTGGTACCTCCCCGTCCCCACCCCGGGGCCCTGGAGGCGCCCGGCTCGCCCTTGCCTCCCTCCTTTGAAAAAGTCTCTCGGTAGAGACGGCCACTCGCTCCAGAGGGTCCCTATGGAGCTCGGCCGCGGCGAGGCCCGGCACGAGGCTCCGTCCCGGGGCCGCTCGGGCGGGCCGAGCCGGGCGCCGGTGGTGGTGGCCATGGGTCCCTTTCCCCCTCCCCGATAGGGGGGAAAGAACCAGGAAATTGGAGGCCACGCTGGCCATCGGGTGTATGGGAAGAGAGAGGCCTCCGGATCGGGCACGGCCGGGCGGTCGTGCGCCCTGGAGCTCCTCCGCGAGCCTGGCAGAAGCTGGGCTTCTCCGTGGCCCCCTCCTTTGAAATTCTCTCCCGGTAGTCTCGGCAACTTATCCCAGAACGAGTGTATGGAACCGGCGTGCGGACGCCGAGGCTGGGGCCGACGGCGAGGCTCCGTCTCGGGGCCGCCCGGGCGGGCCGAGCCGGGCGCCGGTGGTGGTGGCCATGGGTCCCTTTCCCCCTCCCCGATAGGGGGGAAAGAACCAGGAAATTGGACGCCACAGTGGCCATCGGGTGTATGGGAAGAGAGAGGCCTCCGGTCGGGCACGGCCGGGCGGCCGTGCGCCCTGGAGCTCCTCCGCGAGCCCGGGAGAAGATGGGCTACTCCGTGGCCCCCTCCTTTGAAATTCTCTCCCGGGCAGACCGGCAACTCGTGCCAGCTCGAGTGTATGGAACCGGCGCGCGGGCGCCGAGGCCGGGCCGAGAGAGAGGCCTCGGGTCGGGCGCGCCGCCTCGGCCGGGCGCCCTGGAGGTCTCTGGAGCCCAGGAGGTCCTGGGCTCCGCCATGGCCCCCTCCTTTGAAATTCTCTCCCGGTAGTCTCGGCAACTTTTCCCAGAACGAGTTTATGGACCAGCGTGCGGACGCTGGGGACGGAACGCAGGCCCGCACGGAGGGCCTGCCGGGGGTCGCTAGGCACGGCGACCCCCGGGAACCGTGGTGGAACCACCGCCGCGGGACCCACTGACCGACTGGCAAACGAAGCCCGCCTCTTGCAAGGGCCCCGCCGGCACCTCGTGTGCTCCGGCGGATGCTGCTTGCAGCCTGCGGGCCCGAACAGGCGCGGAGGAACCACGTGCGGAGAGGCCTCGGTGGTCTCTTCTCCGCACTCCTCCGCGGCCGACCCCGTCCTAGCGAGACCGAGACGCCCCGTCTGCCCTAGCTGTCCTGCCACGGACCGCCCGAGGGCCCCCGCTGTCGGC
>NW_028155785.1:22500-25000 GCF_963454915.1 Gymnoscopelus microlampas | reverse complement strand
GACCGGTGCCATCGGGTAGTTGTAGCCCAGGACGGAGGCCTGGGTCCTGGGCAGGCGAGGGGTCCGGAGGGGCCCCGAGTCATGGTTCTCCAAAAAAACGGAAAATGTCGGCGAGTGCTGGCATGGGCTCCAGGGGTCCCCGGGGACCCCCTGGAGGACCCCCGGCCGAAAACCTCAACCTTTTTCGGGCGCCCCGAGCTTGTCGATCGGCTCTTTTTGGGGCTAAAAGCGGCGGTACCGCCCGGGCCCTGGGTCGCCCGGGGCCGGCGGAGGGCTCGTTGGATCCGGGCCGGCGCTGCGCACGCGGCGGTGCCCTCCCCGGCCCCGGGCGCCGCCGCCGGGGCAAACGGCGGCCGAAAAACCCCCGAAAAGCTGGCATTTCTTCAGAGTCCAGAGCTCCCAGGGAGCCCTGGGCTGCCGGCCCCTCCCATGCGTGAAATTTCGCATGGGGGGAAAGTGGCAACTTGTGCCATCGGGTAGCTAGGGACCATGGCCGGACATGGTGCACCATTTTCGGGGGCGCCCCGCGCCTCGCAGGGCCCGAAATCCTGGAGCTTTCGGAAAAAGCCGGGATTTCTTCTAAGTCCAGAGCTCCCAGGGAGCTCTGGGCTCTCTGCCCCTCCCATGGGTGAAATTTCTCTCCCGGGAGTCCCGGCCACTTTTGCCATCGGGTAGCTAGGGAGCATGGCCGGACATGGTGCACCATTTTCGGGGGCGCCCCGCGCCTCGCACACCCCCCAAATCCTGGAGCTTTCGGAAAAAGCCGGGATTTCTTCTAAGTCCAGAGCTCCCAGGGAGCCCTGGGCTGCCGGCCCCTCCCGTGCGTGAAATTTCTCTCCCGGTAGTCTCGGCCACTTTTGCCATCGGGTAGCTAGGGAGCATGGCCGGACATGGTGCACCATTTTCGGGGGCGCCCCGCGCCTCGCACACCCCCCAAATCCTGGAGCTTTCGGAAAAAGCCGGGATTTCTTCAGAGTCCAGAGCTCCCAGGGAGCCCTGGGCTGCCGGCCCCTCCCATGCGTGAAATTTCTCTCCCGGTAGTCTCGGCCACTTTTGCCATCGGGTAGCTAGGGAGCATGGCCGGACATGGTGCACCATTTTCGGGGGCGCCCCGCGCCTCGCACACCCCCCAAATCCTGGAGCTTTCGGAAAAAGCCGGGATTTCTTCTAAGTCCAGAGCTCCCAGGGAGCCCTGGGCTGCCGGCCCCTCCCATGCGTGAAATTTCTCTCCCGGTAGTCTCGGCCACTTTTGCCATCGGGTAGCTAGGGAGCATGGCCGGACTTGGTGCACCATTTTCGGGGGCGCCCCGCGCCTCGCAGACCCCCCAAATCCTGGAGCTTTCGGAAAAAGCCGGGATTTCTTCAGAGTCCAGAGCTCCCAAGGAGCTCTGGGCTCCGCCATGGCTCCCTCCTTTGAAATTCTCTCCCGGGAGTCTCGGCCACTTTTGCCAGCGGATAGCTAGGGACCCTGCCCGAGAACGGGGCATGGTCCCGGGGCAGTGTGGGCGCCGCGAGGCGCCCCTTTGTCCTGGATCTCCGCGTGGTACCTCCCCGTCCCCACCCCGGGGCCCTGGAGGCGCCCGGCTCGCCCTTGCCTCCCTCCTTTGAAAAAGTCTCTCGGTAGAGACGGCCACTCGCTCCAGAGGGTCCCTATGGAGCTCGGCCGCGGCGAGGCCCGGCACGAGGCTCCGTCCCGGGGCCGCTCGGGCGGGCCGAGCCGGGCGCCGGTGGTGGTGGCCATGGGTCCCTTTCCCCCTCCCCGATAGGGGGGAAAGAACCAGGAAATTGGAGGCCACGCTGGCCATCGGGTGTATGGGAAGAGAGAGGCCTCCGGATCGGGCACGGCCGGGCGGTCGTGCGCCCTGGAGCTCCTCCGCGAGCCTGGCAGAAGCTGGGCTTCTCCGTGGCCCCCTCCTTTGAAATTCTCTCCCGGTAGTCTCGGCAACTTATCCCAGAACGAGTGTATGGAACCGGCGTGCGGACGCCGAGGCTGGGGCCGACGGCGAGGCTCCGTCTCGGGGCCGCCCGGGCGGGCCGAGCCGGGCGCCGGTGGTGGTGGCCATGGGTCCCTTTCCCCCTCCCCGATAGGGGGGAAAGAACCAGGAAATTGGACGCCACAGTGGCCATCGGGTGTATGGGAAGAGAGAGGCCTCCGGTCGGGCACGGCCGGGCGGCCGTGCGCCCTGGAGCTCCTCCGCGAGCCCGGGAGAAGATGGGCTACTCCGTGGCCCCCTCCTTTGAAATTCTCTCCCGGGCAGACCGGCAACTCGTGCCAGCTCGAGTGTATGGAACCGGCGCGCGGGCGCCGAGGCCGGGCCGAGAGAGAGGCCTCGGGTCGGGCGCGCCGCCTCGGCCGGGCGCCCTGGAGGTCTCTGGAGCCCAGGAGGTCCTGGGCTCCGCCATGGCCCCCTCCTTTGAAATTCTCTCCCGGTAGTCTCGGCAACTTTTCCCAGAACGAGTTTATGGACCAGCGTGCGGACGCTGGGGACGGAACGCAGGC
>NW_028155785.1:10000-12500 GCF_963454915.1 Gymnoscopelus microlampas | reverse complement strand
GGGGCCCGAAATCCTGGTTCTCTGAAAAAAATCGAAAATTCTTCTAAGTGCCCAGGGCCCTAGAGGAGGCCAGGACGAGCCTTCCTGCCTCCGTCCTTTTTCCTCCAGGGGCCCGGAAGGCCGACTGGTGCCATCGGGTAGCTAGGGACCATGCCCGGGATGAGGCTCCATCCTGGGGCAGAGCCGGGGCGCCGAGGGGCCCGAAATCCTGGTTCTCTGGAAAAAATCGAAAATTCTTCTAAGTGCCCAGGGCCCTAGAGGAGGCCAGGACGAGCCTTCCTGCCTCCGTCATTTTTCCTCCAGGGGCCCGGAAGGCCGACCGGTGCCATCGGGTAGTTGTAGCCCAGGACGGAGGCCTGGGTCCTGGGCAGGCGAGGGGTCCGGAGGGGCCCCGAGTCATGGTTCTCCAAAAAAACGGAAAATGTCGGCGAGTGCTGGCATGGGCTCCAGGGGTCCCCGGGGACCCCCTGGAGGACCCCCGGCCGAAAACCTCAACCTTTTTCGGGCGCCCCGAGCTTGTCGATCGGCTCTTTTTGGGGCTAAAAGCGGCGGTACCGCCCGGGCCCTGGGTCGCCCGGGGCCGGCGGAGGGCTCGTTGGATCCGGGCCGGCGCTGCGCACGCGGCGGTGCCCTCCCCGGCCCCGGGCGCCGCCGCCGGGGCAAACGGCGGCCGAAAAACCCCCGAAAAGCTGGCATTTCTTCAGAGTCCAGAGCTCCCAGGGAGCCCTGGGCTGCCGGCCCCTCCCATGCGTGAAATTTCGCATGGGGGGAAAGTGGCAACTTGTGCCATCGGGTAGCTAGGGACCATGGCCGGACATGGTGCACCATTTTCGGGGGCGCCCCGCGCCTCGCAGGGCCCGAAATCCTGGAGCTTTCGGAAAAAGCCGGGATTTCTTCTAAGTCCAGAGCTCCCAGGGAGCTCTGGGCTCTCTGCCCCTCCCATGGGTGAAATTTCTCTCCCGGGAGTCCCGGCCACTTTTGCCATCGGGTAGCTAGGGAGCATGGCCGGACATGGTGCACCATTTTCGGGGGCGCCCCGCGCCTCGCACACCCCCCAAATCCTGGAGCTTTCGGAAAAAGCCGGGATTTCTTCTAAGTCCAGAGCTCCCAGGGAGCCCTGGGCTGCCGGCCCCTCCCGTGCGTGAAATTTCTCTCCCGGTAGTCTCGGCCACTTTTGCCATCGGGTAGCTAGGGAGCATGGCCGGACATGGTGCACCATTTTCGGGGGCGCCCCGCGCCTCGCACACCCCCCAAATCCTGGAGCTTTCGGAAAAAGCCGGGATTTCTTCAGAGTCCAGAGCTCCCAGGGAGCCCTGGGCTGCCGGCCCCTCCCATGCGTGAAATTTCTCTCCCGGTAGTCTCGGCCACTTTTGCCATCGGGTAGCTAGGGAGCATGGCCGGACATGGTGCACCATTTTCGGGGGCGCCCCGCGCCTCGCACACCCCCCAAATCCTGGAGCTTTCGGAAAAAGCCGGGATTTCTTCTAAGTCCAGAGCTCCCAGGGAGCCCTGGGCTGCCGGCCCCTCCCATGCGTGAAATTTCTCTCCCGGTAGTCTCGGCCACTTTTGCCATCGGGTAGCTAGGGAGCATGGCCGGACTTGGTGCACCATTTTCGGGGGCGCCCCGCGCCTCGCAGACCCCCCAAATCCTGGAGCTTTCGGAAAAAGCCGGGATTTCTTCAGAGTCCAGAGCTCCCAAGGAGCTCTGGGCTCCGCCATGGCTCCCTCCTTTGAAATTCTCTCCCGGGAGTCTCGGCCACTTTTGCCAGCGGATAGCTAGGGACCCTGCCCGAGAACGGGGCATGGTCCCGGGGCAGTGTGGGCGCCGCGAGGCGCCCCTTTGTCCTGGATCTCCGCGTGGTACCTCCCCGTCCCCACCCCGGGGCCCTGGAGGCGCCCGGCTCGCCCTTGCCTCCCTCCTTTGAAAAAGTCTCTCGGTAGAGACGGCCACTCGCTCCAGAGGGTCCCTATGGAGCTCGGCCGCGGCGAGGCCCGGCACGAGGCTCCGTCCCGGGGCCGCTCGGGCGGGCCGAGCCGGGCGCCGGTGGTGGTGGCCATGGGTCCCTTTCCCCCTCCCCGATAGGGGGGAAAGAACCAGGAAATTGGAGGCCACGCTGGCCATCGGGTGTATGGGAAGAGAGAGGCCTCCGGATCGGGCACGGCCGGGCGGTCGTGCGCCCTGGAGCTCCTCCGCGAGCCTGGCAGAAGCTGGGCTTCTCCGTGGCCCCCTCCTTTGAAATTCTCTCCCGGTAGTCTCGGCAACTTATCCCAGAACGAGTGTATGGAACCGGCGTGCGGACGCCGAGGCTGGGGCCGACGGCGAGGCTCCGTCTCGGGGCCGCCCGGGCGGGCCGAGCCGGGCGCCGGTGGTGGTGGCCATGGGTCCCTTTCCCCCTCCCCGATAGGGGGGAAAGAACCAGGAAATTGGACGCCACAGTGGCCATCGGGTGTATGGGAAGAGAGAGGCCTCCGGTCGGGCACGGCCGGGCGGCCGTGCGCC
>NW_028155786.1:0-21613 GCF_963454915.1 Gymnoscopelus microlampas | reverse complement strand
ACCCTAAACCCTAACCCTAACCCTAACCCTAACCCTAACCCTAACCCTAACCCTAACCCTAACCCTAACCCTAACCCTAACCCTAACCCTAACCCTAACCCTAACCCTAACCTAACCCTAACCCTAACCCTAACCCTAACCCTAACCCTAACCCTAACCCTAACCCTAACCTAACCCTAACCCTAACCCTAACCCTAACCCTAACCCTAACCCTAACCCTAACCCTAACCCTAACCCTAACCCTAACCCTAACCCTAACCCTAACCCTAACCCTAACCCTAACCCTAACCCTAACCCTAACCTAACCCTAACCCTAACCCTAACCCTAACCCTAACCCTAACCCTAACCCTAACCCTAACCCTAACCCTAACCTAACCCTAACCCTAACCTAACCCTAACCCTAACCCTAACCCTAACCCTAACCCTAACCCTAACCCTAACCCTAACCCTAACCCTAACCCTAACCCTAACCCTAACCCTAACCCTAACCTAACCCTAACCCTAACCCTAACCCTAACCCTAACCCTAACCCTAACCCTAACCCTAACCCTAACCCTAACCCTAACCCTAACCCTAACCTAACCCTAACCCTAACCCTAACCCTAACCCTAACCCTAACCCTAACCCTAACCCTAACCTAACCCTAACCCTAACCCTAACCCTAACCCTAACCCTAACCCTAACCCTAACCCTAACCCTAACCCTAACCCTAACCCTAACCCTAACCCTAACCCTAACCCTAACCCTAACCTAACCCTAACCCTAACCTAACCCTAACCCTAACCCTAACCCTAACCCTAACCCTAACCCTAACCCTAACCCTAACCCTAACCCTAACCCTAACCCTAACCCTAACCCTAACCCTAACCCTAACCCTAACCCTAACCCTAACCCTAACCCTAACCCTAACCCTAACCCTAACCCTAACCCTAACCCTAACCCTAACCCTAACCCTAACCCTAACCCTAACCCTAACCCTAACCCTAACCCTAACCCTAACCCTAACCCTAACCTAACCCTAACCCTAACCCTAACCCTAACCTAACCTAACCCTAACCCTAACCCTAACCCTAACCCTAACCCTAACCCTAACCCTAACCCTAACCCTAACCCTAACCCTAACCCTAACCCTAACCCTAACCCTAACCCTAACCCTAACCCTAACCCTAACCCTAACCCTAACCCTAACCCTAACCCTAACCCTAACCCTAACCCTAACCCTAACCCTAACCCTAACCCTAACCCTAACCCTAACCCAAACCCTAACCCTAACCCTAACCCTAACCCTAACCCTAACCCTAACCCTAACCCTAACCCTAACCCTAACCCTAACCCTAACCCTAACCCTAACCCTAACCCTAACCCTAACCCTAACCCTAACCCTAACCCTAACCCTACCCTAACCCTAACCCTAACCCTAACCCTAACCCTAACCCTAACCCTAACCCTAACCCTAACCCTAACCTAACCCTAACCCTAACCCTAACCCTAACCCTAACCCTAACCCTAACCCTAACCCTAACCCTAACCCTAACCCTAACCCTAACCCTAACCTAACCCTAACCCTAACCCTAACCCTAACCTAACCTAACCCTAACCCTAACCCTAACCCTAACCCTAACCCTAACCCTAACCTAACCCTAACCTAACCCTAACCCTAACCCTAACCTAACCCTAACCCTAACCCTAACCCTAACCCTAACCCTAACCCTAACCCTAACCCTAACCCTAACCCTAACCCTAACCCTAACCCTAACCCTAACCCTAACCCTAACCCTAACCCTAACCCTAACCCTAACCCTAACCCTAACCCTAACCCTAACCCTACCCTAACCCTAACCCTAACCCTAACCCTAACCCTACCCTAACCCTAACCCTAACCCTAACCTAACCCTAACCCTAACCTAACCCTAACCCTAACCCTAACCCTAACCCTAACCCTAACCTAACCCTAACCCTAACCCTAACCCTAACCTAACCCTAACCCTAACCCTAACCCTAACCCTAACCCTAACCCTAACCCTAACCCTAACCCTAACCTAACCCTAACCCTAACCCTAACCCTAACCCTAACCCTAACCCTAACCCTAACCCTAACCCTAACCCTAACCCTAACCCTAACCCTAACCCTAACCCTAACCCTAACCCTAACCCTACCCTAACCCTAACCCTAACCCTAACCCTAACCCTAACCCTAACCCTAACCCTAACCCTAACCCTAACCCTAACCCTAACCCTAACCCTAACCCTAACCCTAACCCTAACCCTAACCCTAACCTAACCCTAACCCTAACCCTAACCCTAACCCTAACCTAACCCTAACCCTAACCTAACCCTAACCCTAACCCTAACCCTAACCCTAACCCTAACCCTAACCCTAACCCTAACCCTAACCTAACCCTAACCCTAACCCTAACCCTAACCCTAACCCTAACCCTAACCCTAACCCTAACCCTAACCCTAACCCTAACCCTAACCCTAACCCTAACCCTAACCCTAACCCTAACCCTAACCCTAACCCTAACCCTAACCCTAACCCTAACCCTAACCCTAACCCTAACCCTAACCCTAACCCTAACCCTAACCCTAACCCTAACCCTAACCCTAACCCTAACCCTAACCCTAACCCTAACCCTAACCCTAACCCTAACCCTAACCCTAACCCTAACCCTAACCCTAACCCTAACCCTAACCCTAACCCTAACCCTAACCCTAACCCTAACCCTAACCCTAACCCTAACCCTAACCCTAACCCTAACCCTAACCCTAACCCTAACCCTAACCCTAACCCTAACCCTAACCCTAACCCTAACCCTAACCCTAACCCTAACCCTAACCCTAACCCTAACCCTAACCCTAACCCTAACCCTAACCCTAACCCTAACCCTAACCCTAACCCTAACCCTAACCCTAACCCTAACCCTAACCCTAACCCTAACCCTAACCCTAACCCTAACCCTAACCCTAACCCTAACCCTAACCCTAACCCTAACCCTAACCCTAACCCTAACCCTAACCCTAACCCTAACCCTAACCCTAACCCTAACCCTAACCCTAACCCTAACCCTAACCCTAACCCTAACCCTAACCCTAACCCTAACCCTAACCCTAACCCTAACCCTAACCCTAACCCTAACCCTAACCCTAACCCTAACCCTAACCCTAACCCTAACCCTAACCCTAACCCTAACCCTAACCCTAACCCTAACCCTAACCCTAACCCTAACCCTAACCCTAACCCTAACCCTAACCCTAACCCTAACCCTAACCCTAACCCTAACCCTAACCCTAACCCTAACCCTAACCCTAACCCTAACCCTAACCCTAACCCTAACCCTAACCCTAACCCTAACCCTAACCCTAACCCTAACCCTAACCCTAACCCTAACCCTAACCCTAACCCTAACCCTAACCCTAACCCTAACCCTAACCCTAACCCTAACCCCTAACCCTAACCCTAACCCTAACCCTAACCCTAACCCTAACCCTAACCCTAACCCTAACCCTAACCCTAACCCTAACCCTAACCCTAACCCTAACCCTAACCCTAACCCTAACCCTAACCCTAACCCTAACCCTAACCCTAACCCTAACCCTAACCCTAACCCTAACCCTAACCCTAACCCTAACCCTAACCCTAACCCTAACCCTAACCCTAACCCTAACCCTAACCCTAACCCTAACCCTAACCCTAACCCTAACCCTAACCCTAACCCTAACCCTAACCCTAACCCTAACCCTAACCCTAACCCTAACCCTAACCCTAACCCTAACCCTAACCCTAACCCTAACCCTAACCCTAACCCTAACCCTAACCCTAACCCTAACCCTAACCCTAACCCTAACCCTAACCCTAACCCTAACCCTAACCCTAACCCTAACCCTAACCCTAACCCTAACCCTAACCCTAACCCTAACCCTAACCCTAACCCTAACCCTAACCCTAACCCTAACCCTAACCCTAACCCTAACCCTAACCCTAACCCTAACCCTAACCCTAACCCTAACCCTAACCCTAACCCTAACCCTAACCCTAACCCTAACCCTAACCCTAACCCTAACCCTAACCCTAACCCTAACCCTAACCCTAACCCTAACCCTAACCCTAACCCTAACCCTAACCCTAACCCTAAGTCCCACCTTTTGGTGGGATGGGCTTGCCCCTGATGGGTCGTGACCTTGGGGGGTCATAACCCTCTCCTTCCCCGGGTAAGGGTCAAGAGATGGGAGGTGGGTGGTGGTTTCCCACCTACGTATTCAATTCACAAGGAACGAATCGCAATGCCAGATGTGAACTGAGCTAGGTCAGGTCCCTTCTGAGACTACACTTTACAATTGCGGTGCATATGATTGTGCTTCCACACAGACATTTTACATCAAGGTGAGGTTTCTTCTGGAACTACACTATACAATTGCGGTGCAGATAAGTGTGCTTCCAAACAGACATTTTACAAGCATTTATGTTTGCGACAACAATTGTAAGTATCAGACAGTGTGCAGTCTCAACAAATACATAAAAATAAACCACAATTGTAGGTTGTAGATAGGAACAAGTGTTTACAAATAAATAAAAAACTCAACCACAACTCTAAGTGTCAGAATGAAATCCTTGGTTGAAATAACTGCATTACCCAGAGTGCAGCAGCAAAATGGCCACTTGTTCAAGACTTGACCACTAGGTGGCGTCTTTTAGAGGTTTTTCTTTACACAAGACCCCTTATAGGATGGGGGGTCTCTCCTTTGGATAGGAGGTCCCGTTGTCATTCCCAGCCAGGGAGCCCTATGCAAGTCCCACCTTTTGGTGGGATGGGCTTGCCCCTGATGGGTCGTGACCTTGCGGGGTCATAACCCTCTCCTTCCCCGGGTAAGGGTCAAGAGATGGGAGGTGGTGGTTTCCCACCTACGTATTCAATTCACAGGGAACGAATCGCAATGCCAGCTGTGAACTGAGCTAGGTCAGGTCCCTTCTGAGACTACACTCTTCACTCACGGTTGGTATGCAAATGAGCTTCCAGTTTCCTCCAGCCAAAATGGCCACCCGTTCAAATAACTACACTTCCCAGAATGCAGCAGCAAAATGGCCGCACGCTCATTAGGAGCAGCTGTGATCCCAAACAAACACACTTCAGGCATTTCAGTGAGAGGAAGCACTTGGATTCAGTTCAAAGACACCAATGGTAAGTTAAATGTTTATGTACATTGTTCTATTTCCATGTACACGGCTTAAATGTTTATTCATTTAAAATGTTTGATTAGAAATGTTGACTTTAATCATTGAATGTTGTCTTACATGTACCTGACATTGGACGAGGCACAACATGCAGTACAGGACAGGTCCCGATGGAGGAAGAACGTTAATGGAACAAGACGACTAATAAGTAAGTGACTTGATTAAAAGAATGTATTGTTTGAAACACAATGTTTAATATTTGAGTGGTAGCATGCAGTATGTAATAACAGTACAGTTATTGCAGTAAGTTAAAACTATAGTTATTACAGTATATGCACTTTGTAAAAAACTATAGTAATTACAGTATGTAATGTATGTAATAACTATGTAATAACATGGTTATGAAATAGTTGTTAAAGTATGTTAAAACTATTGTTATTACAGTATGTACAGTATGTAATAACTATGTAATAACTATGTTATTACATAGTTATTACAGTATGTTAAAACTATTGTTATTACAGTATGTACAGTATGTAATAACTATGTAATAACATGGTTACAACAAACTTGTTACAGTATGTTAAAACAATAGTTATTACAGTATGTTAAAACTATTGTTATTACAGTATGTACAGTATGTAATAACTATGTTATTACATAGTTATTACATAGTTATTACAGTATGTTAAAACTATTGTTATTACAGTATGTACAGTATGTAATAACTATGTAATAACATGGTTACGACATACTTGTTACAGTATGTTAAATCTATTGTTATTACAGCATGTAATAACTATTTAATAACTATGTTATTACATAGTTATTACAGTATGTTAAAACTATTGTTATTACAGTATGTACAGTATGTAATAACTATGTAATAACTATGTTATTACATAGTTATTACAGTATGTTAAAACTATTGTTATTACAGTATGTACAGTATGTAATAACTATGTAATAACTATGTTATTACAGTATGTTAAAACTTTTGTTATTATAGTATGTACAGTATGTAATAACTATGTAATAACTATGTTATTACATAGTTATTACAGTATGTGCAGTATGTTAAAAGTATTGTTATTACAGTAAGTACAGTATATAATAACTATGTAATAACTATGTTATTACATAGTTATTACAGTATGTACAGTATGTTATACCCTGTCTGTTGGTGGACCCCTGCGGAGGGGCAAGGTAGGTATAGTGCTGAATGGTTTAGAAATTGTAGAGGAGTGAATGTTGAGGCACTGCATAGATAGACATTGTCTGGTATGATGGATTATTAACATTTCGATGACGGGTCCTGAGTCCGGGATCATGCTGCGAATATGTTTAATAGTCCATCAAGGAGTTATCCATATAACTTTACCAAACAAATCACGCTCACTAGGACTTCATTGGGGGGGGCCTGATTAGAACTTCACTGACTACTGATTTCACCTCTAAGAAGAACACCTCATTGGCTTGCCACAACATTCCCCAGCTCCCAGTGTGGCAGAAGTAGCCAGAGGCAGTTACTTAGAGGCATGAGAGGGTCCCTGGGAAAATACGGGTTGGGTGCTTCGATGGCATAGTTTCTGTAAAACCAGCATTTTCATCTCTTGTCGGCGCCCCTAGTGGCAAAGTTATATTGGCGCGTTCTAACCCTATACTATTGATATGACCCACCATTCGACTTGGCACCATCCAATTAGTGGGGGGAAGGCCTATCGAATAAAAAAAAAAAAAAAAAAAAAAAAGATTAAAAAAAAAAAAAAAAAGCCCAAACCTGGGACAAAAAAATATTCCTTCTTGACATGGACTCAGACTTGTATAAACTAACCCGTCACCTGACCCTTACTCTGGGTCTTTGGACTTGTATACCCTATCTCTAACATAAACCCTGACCCTAACCTCTCCCCAACCCAAGCCCTGACCCTAACCTAGCCCTAACCCTAACTCTAAAGAAAAAAAAAAAAGAAAAAAAAAAAAATTACTAAGTCCACAGCTCAAAATATGTATGGGACCCAAAAAAATGTCACAACAAAGTACTACCAATCAACTCCAAATTGCCTGAAACGTACTCCTAACACGTTTTTGGGGGGACGATTTTGGCCTCTACACTTACATTTCAAAATTTTAAAAAATTATTAAAAAAAAAGTTAAAGTCCAAAAAAAAAAAAAAATATATACAAAAATTCTGCATAATGAGGAGCATCTAAAAAAAAGAAATTAGAGAAAAAAAACACTTTGAACATTTTGGAACAATTCCATCAAGTGTTCGAGGTGCCTGTTTCACCCACTTCCGGGGGTCTGAGCCAAAATCCGAGCCCGATGTATTTGTTCGTAGACACCTACTTAGGGGGGGTAGAAAAAGTTTCGGAGCGATTCGGACACTTTTCATTTAACATGGGTTTTCAATGGAAAACAAAGGGTGGCGCTGTTTCTAATCAAAGGGGCGTGGGCTCCAGAGGACAACAGATTCGTCTTCCTCATTGAATTTCTGAATTTTTGGTACCTCCCACTTTGTTTTCAGACTTTTTTTGGGGAAATGAGAGCTACCGGCTCCTATCGGCCGACGGCCGGTCTTCGCAAATAGCCCTATTGCCTAACCCTAACCCTAACCCTAACCCTAACCCTAACCCTAACCCTAACCCTAACCCTAACCTAACCCTAACTACACTAACCCTAACCCTAACTACACTAACCCTAACCCTAACCCTAACCCTAACCCTAACCCTAACCCTAACCCTAACCCTATTTGGGGCGTGCGTGGGGTGGGTATTTGGGGCGTGGGGTGGGTATTTGGGGCGTGCGTGGGGTGGGTATTTGGGGCGTGCGTGGGGTGGGTATTTGGGGCGTGGGGTGGGTATTTGGGGCGTGCGTGGGGTGTGTATTTGGGGCGTGCGTGGGGTGGGTATTTGGGGCGTGCGTGGGGTGGGTATTTGGGGCGTGCGTGGGGTGGGTATTTGGGGCGTGGGGTGGGTATTTGGGGCGTGCGTGGGGTGGGTATTTGGGGCGTGCGTGGGGTGGGTATTTGGGGCGTGCGTGGGGTGGGTATTTGGGGCGTGCGTGGGGTGGGTATTTGGGGCGTGGGGTGGGTATTTGGGGCGTGCGTGGGGTGGGTATTTGGGGCGTGCGTGGGGTGGGTATTTGGGGCGTGCGTGGGGTGGGTATTTGGGGCGTGCGTGGGGTGGGTATTTGGGGCGTGGGGTGGGTATTTGGGGCGTGCGTGGGGTGGGTATTTGGGGCGTGCGTGGGGTGGGTATTTGGGGCGTGCGTGGGGTGGGTATTTGGGGCGTGGGGTGGGTATTTGGGGCGTGCGTGGGGTGGGTATTTGGGGCGTGCGTGGGGTGGGTATTTGGGGCGTGCTTGGGGTGGGTATTTGGGGCGTGCGTGGGGTGGGTATTTGGGGCGTGCGTGGGGTGGGTATTTGGGGCGTGCGTGGGGTGGGTATTTGGGGCGTGGGATGGGTATTTGGGGCGTGCGTGGGGTGGGTATTTGGGGCGTGCGTGGGGTGGGTATTTGAGGCGTGCGTGGGGTGGGTATTTGGGGCGTGGGGTGGGTATTTGGGGCGTGCGTGGGGTGGGTATTTGGGGCGTGCGTGGGGTGGGTATTTGGGGCGTGCGTGGGGTGGGTATTTGGGGCGTGCGTGGGGTGGGTATTTGGGGCGTGGGGTGGGTATTTGGGGCGTGCGTGGGGTGGGTATTTGGGGCGTGCGTGGGGTGGGTATTTGGGGCGTGCGTGGGGTGGGTATTTGGGGCGTGGGGTGGGTATTTGGGGCGTGCGTGGGGTGGGTATTTGGGGCGTGCGTGGGGTGGGTATTTGGGGAGTGGGGGGGGTATTTGGGGCGTGCGTGGGGTGGGTATTTGGGGCGTGCGTGGGGTGGGTATTTGGGGCGTGCGTGGGGTGGGTATTTGGGGCGTGCGTGGGGTGGGTATTTGGGGCGTGGGGTGGGTATTTGGGGCGTGCGTGGGGTGGGTATTTGGGGCGTGCGTGGGGTGGGTATTTGGGGCGTGCGTGGGGTGGGTATTTGGGGCGTGCGTGGGGTGGGTATTTGGGGCGTGGGGTGGGTATTTGGGGCGTGCGTGGGGTGGGTATTTGGGGCGTGGGGTGGGTATTTGGGGCGTGCGTGGGGTGGGTATTTGGGGCGTGCGTGGGGTGGGTATTTGGGGCGTGCGTGGGGTGGGTATTTGGGGCGTGCGTGGGGTGGGTATTTGGGGCGTGGGGTGGGTATTTGGGGCGTGCGTGGGGTGGGTATTTGGGGCGTGCGTGGGGTGGGTATTTGGGGCGTGCGTGGGGTGGGTATTTGGGGCGTGGGGTGGGTATTTGGGGCGTGGGGTGGGTATTTGGGGCGTGCTTGGGGTGGGTATTTGGGGCGTGCGTGGGGTGGGTATTTGGGGCGTGCGTGGGGTGGGTATTTGGGGCGTGGGGTGGGTATTTGGGGCGTGCGTGGGGTGGGTATTTGGGGCGTGCGTGGGGTGGGTATTTGGGGCGTGCGTGGGGTGGGTATTTGGGGCGTGGGGTGTATTTGGGGCGTGCGTGGGGTGGGTATTTGGGGCGTGCGTGGGGTGGGTATTTGGGGCGTGCGTGTGGTGGGTATTTGGGGCGTGCGTGGGGTGGGTATTTGGGGCGTGGGGTGGGTATTTGGGGCGTGCGTGGGGTGGGTATTTGGGGCGTGCGTGGGGTGGGTATTTGGGGCGTGCGTGGGGTGGGTATTTGGGGCGTGCGTGGGGTGGGTATTTGGGGCGTGGGGTGGGTATTTGGGGCGTGCGTGGGGTGGGTATTTGGGGCGTGCGTGGGGTGGGTATTTGGGGCGTGCGTGGGGTGGGTATTTGGGGCGTGCGTGGGGTGGGTATTTGGGGCGTGGGGTGGGTATTTGGGGCGTGCGTGGGGTGGGTATTTGGGGCGTGCGTGGGGTGGGTATTTGGGGCGTGCGTGGGGTGGGTATTTGGGGCGTGCGTGGGGTGGGTATTTGGGGCGTGCGTGGGGTGGGTATTTGGGGCGTGCGTGGGGTGGGTATTTGGGGCGTGCGTGGGGTGGGTATTTGGGGCGTGGGGTGGGTATTTGGGGCGTGCGTGGGGTGGGTATTTGGGGCGTGCGTGGGGTGGGTATTTGGGGCGTGGGGTGGGTATTTGGGGCGTGCGTGGGGTGGGTATTTGGGGCGTGCGTGGGGTTTGTATTTGGGGCGTGCGTGGGGTGGGTATTTGGGGCGTGCGTGGGGTGGGTATTTGGGGCGTGGGGTGGGTATTTGGGGCGTGCGTGGGGTGGGTATTTGGGGCGTGCGTGGGGTGGGTATTTGGGGCGTGCGTGGGGTGGGTATTTGGGGCGTGCGTGGGGTGGGTATTTGGGGCGTGGGGTGGGTATTTGGGGCGTGCGTGGGGTGGGTATTTGGGGCGTGCGTGGGGTGGGTATTTGGGGCGTGCGTGGGGTGGGTATTTGGGGCGTGGGGTGGGTATTTGGGGCGTGCGTGGGGATGGGTATTTGGGGCGTGCGTGGGGTGGGTATTTGGGGCGTGCGTGGGGTGGGTATTTGGGGCGTGCGTGGGGTGGGTATTTGGGGCGTGGGGTGGGTATTTGGGGCGTGCGTGGGGTGGGTATTTGGGGCGTGCGTGGGGTGGGTATTTGGGGCGTGCGTGGGGTGGGTATTTGGGGCGTGCGTGGGGTGGGTATTTGGGGCGTGGGGTGGGTATTTGGGGCGTGCGTGGGGTGGGTATTTGGGGCGTGCGTGGGGTGGGTATTTGGGGCGTGCGTGGGGTGGGTATTTGGGGCGTGGGGTGGGTATTTGGGGCGTGCGTGGGGTGGGTATTTGGGGCGTGCGTGGGGTGGGTATTTGGGGCGTGCGTGGGGTGGGTATTTGGGGCGTGCGTGGGGTGGGTATTTGGGGCGTGGGGTGGGTATTTGGGGCGTGCGTGGGGTGGGTATTTGGGGCGTGCGTGGGGTGGGTATTTGGGGCGTGCGTGGGGTGGGTATTTGGGGCGTGCGTGGGGTGGGTATTTGGGGCGTGCGTGGGGTGGGTATTTGGGGCGTGCGTGGGGTGGGTATTTGGGGCGTGCGTGGGGTGGGTATTTGGGGCGTGCGTGGGGTGGGTATTTGGGGCGTGCGTGGGGTGGGTATTTGGGGCGTGCGTGGGGTGGGTATTTGGGGCGTGCGTGGGGTGGGTATTTGGGGCGTGCGTGGGGTGGGTATTTGGGGCGTGGGGTGGGTATTTGGGGCGTGCGTGGGGTGGGTATTTGGGGCGTGCGTGGGGTGGGTATTTGGGGCGTGCGTGGGGTGGGTATTTGGGGCGTGCGTGGGGTGGGTATTTGGGGCGTGCGTGGGGTGGGTATTTGGGGCGTGCGTGGGGTGGGTATTTGGGGCGTGGTGGGGTGGGTATTTGGGGCGTGCGTGGGGTGGGTATTTGGGGCGTGCGTGGGGTGGGTATTTGGGGCGTGCGTGGGGTGGGTATTTGGGGCGTGCGTGGGGTGGGTATTTGGGGCGTGCGTGGGGTGGGTATTTGGGGCGTGCGTGGGGTGGGTATTTGGGGCGTGCGTGGGGTGGGTATTTGGGGCGTGCGTGGGGTGGGTATTTGGGGCGTGCGTGGGGTGGGTATTTGGGGCGTGCGTGGGGTGGGTATTTGGGGCGTGCGTGGGGTGGGTATTTGGGGCGTGCGTGGGGTGGGTATTTGGGGCGTGCGTGGGGTGGGTATTTGGGGCGTGCGTGGGGTGGGTATTTGGGGCGTGCGTGGGGTGGGTATTTGGGGCGTGCGTGGGGTGGGTATTTGGGGCGTGCGTGGGGTGGGTATTTGGGGCGTGCGTGGGGTGGGTATTTGGGGCGTGCGTGGGGTGGGTATTTGGGGCGTGCGTGGGGTGGGTATTTGGGGCGTGCGTGGGGTGGGTATTTGGGGCGTGCGTGGGGTGGGTATTTGGGGCGTGCGTGGGGTGGGTATTTGGGGCGTGCGTGGGGTGGGTATTTGGGGCGTGCGTGGGGTGGGTATTTGGGGCGTGCGTGGGGTGGGTATTTGGGGCGTGCGTGGGGTGGGTATTTGGGGCGTGCGTGGGGTGGGTATTTGGGGCGTGCGTGGGGTGGGTATTTGGGGCGTGCGTGGGGTGGGTATTTGGGGCGTGCGTGGGGTGGGTATTTGGGGCGTGCGTGGGGTGGGTATTTGGGGCGTGCGTGGGTGGGTATTTGGGGCGTGCGTGGGGTGGGTATTTGGGGCGTGCGTGGGGTGGGTATTTGGGGCGTGCGTGGGGTGGGTATTTGGGGCGTGCGTGGGGTGGGTATTTGGGGCGTGCGTGGGGTGGGTATTTGGGGCGTGGGGTGGGTATTTGGGGCGTGCGTGGGGTGGGTATTTGGGGCGTGCGTGGGGTGGGTATTTGGGGCGTGCGTGGGGTGGGTATTTGGGGCGTGGGGTGGGTATTTGGGGCGTGCGTGGGGTGGGTATTTGGGGCGTGGGGTGGGTATTTGGGGCGTGCGTGGGGTGGGTATTTGGGGCGTGCGTGGGGTGGGTATTTGGGGCGTGCGTGGGGTGGGTATTTGGGGCGTGCGTGGGGTGGGTATTTGGGGCGTGGGGTGGGTATTTGGGGCGTGCGTGGGGATGGGTATTTGGGGCGTGCGTGGGGTGGGTATTTGGGGCGTGCGTGGGGTGGGTATTTGGGGCGTGCGTGGGGTGGGTATTTGGGGCGTGGGGTGGGTATTTGGGGCGTGCGTGGGGTGGGTATTTGGGGCGTGCGTGGGGTGGGTATTTGGGGCGTGCGTGTGGTGGGTATTTGGGGCGTGCGTGGGGTGGGTATTTGGGGCGTGGGGTGGGTATTTGGGGCGTGCGTGGGGTGGGTATTTGGGGCGTGCGTGGGGTGGGTATTTGGGGCGTGCGTGGGGTGGGTATTTGGGGCGTGGGGTGGGTATTTGGGGCGTGCGTGGGGTGGGTATTTGGGGCGTGCGTGGGGTGGGTATTTGGGGCGTGCGTGGGGTGGGTATTTGGGGCGTGCGTGGGGTGGGTATTTGGGGCGTGGGGTGGGTATTTGGGGCGTGCGTGGGGTGGGTATTTGGGGCGTGCGTGGGGTGGGTATTTGGGGCGTGCGTGGGGTGGGTATTTGGGGCGTGCGTGGGGTGGGTATTTGGGGCGTGCGTGGGGTGGGTATTTGGGGCGTGCGTCGGGTGGGTATTTGGGGCGCGGGGTGGGTATTTGGGGCGTGCTTGGGGTGGGTATTTGGGGCGTGCGTGGGGTGGGTATTTGGGGCGTGCGTGGGGTGGGTATTTGGGGCGTGCGTGGGGTGGGTATTTGGGGCGTGCGTGGGGTGGGTATTTGGGGCGTGGGGTGGGTATTTGGGGCGTGCGTGGGGTGGGTATTTGGGGCGTGCGTGGGGTGGGTATTTGGGGCGTGCGTGGGGTGGGTATTTGGGGGCGTGCGTGGGGTGGGTATTTGGGGCGTGGGGTGGGTATTTGGGGCGTGCGTGGGGTGGGTATTTGGGGCGTGCGTGGGGTGGGTATTTGGGGCGTGCGTGGGGTGGGTATTTGGGGCGTGCGTGGGGTGGGTATTTGGGGCGTGGGGTGGGTATTTGGGGCGTGCGTGGGGTGGGTATTTGGGGCGTGCGTGGGGTGGGTATTTGGGGCGTGGGGTGGGTATTTGGGGCGTGCGTGGGGTGGGTATTTGGGGCGTGGGGTGGGTATTTGGGGCGTGCGTGGGGTGGGTATTTGGGGCGTGCGTGGGGTGGGTATTTGGGGCGTGCGTGGGGTGGGTATTTGGGGCGTGGGGTGGGTATTTGGGGCGTGCGTGGGGTGGGTATTTGGGGCGTGCGTGGGGTGGGTATTTGGGGCGTGCGTGGGGTGGGTATTTGGGGCGTGGGGTGGGTATTTGGGGCGTGCGTGGGGTGGGTATTTGGGGCGTGCGTGGGGTGGGTATTTGGGGCGTGCGTGGGGTGGGTATTTGGGGCGTGCGTGGGGTGGGTATTTGGGGCGTGGGGTGGGTATTTGGGGCGTGCGCGGGGTGGGTATTTGGGGCGTGCGTGGGGTGGGTATTTGGGGCGTGCGTGGGGTGGGTATTTGGGGCGTGCGTGGGGTGGGTATTTGGGGCGTGCGTGGGGTGGGTATTTGGGCGTGCGTGGGGTGGGTATTTGGGGCGTGGGGTGGGTATTTGGGGCGTGCGTGGGGTGGTATTTGGGGCGTGCGTGGGGTGGGTATTTGGGGCGTGCGTGGGGTGGGTATTTGGGGCGTGGGGTGGGTATTTGGGGCGTGCGTGGGGTGGGTATTTGGGGCGTGCGTGGGGTGGGTATTTGGGGCGTGCGTGGGGTGGGTATTTGGGGCGTGCGTGGGGTGGGTATTTGGGGCGTGCGTGGGGTGGGTATTTGGGGCGTGGGGTGGGTATTTGGGGCGTGCGTGGGGTGGGTATTTGGGGCGTGCGTGGGGTGGGTATTTGGGGCGTGCGTGGGGTGGGTATTTGGGGCGTGGGGTGGGTATTTGGGGCGTGCGTGGGGTGGGTATTTGGGGCGTGCGTGGGGTGGGTATTTGGGGCGTGCGTGGGGTGGGTATTTGGGGCGTGGGGTGGGTATTTGGGGCGTGCGTGGGGTGGGTATTTGGGCGTGCGTGGGGTGGGTATTTGGGGCGTGCGTAGGGTGGGTATTTGGGGCGTGCGTGGGGTGGGTATTTGGGGCGTGCGTGGGGTGGGTATTTGGGGCGTGCGTGGGGTGGGTATTTGGGGCGTGCGTGGGGTGGGTATTTGGGGCGTGCGTGGGGTGGGTATTTGGGGCGTGGGGTGGGTATTTGGGGCGTGCGTGGGGTGGGTATTTGGGGCGTGCGTGGGGTGGGTATTTGGGGCGTGCGTGGGGTGGGTATTTGGGGCGTGCGTGGGGTGGGTATTTGGGGCGTGGGGTGGGTATTTGGTGCGTGGGGTGGGTATTTGGGGCGTGCGTGGGGTGGGTATTTGGGGCGTGCGTGGGGTGGGTATTTGGGGCGTGCGTGGGGTGGGTATTTGGGGCGTGGGGTGGGTATTTGGGGCGTGCGTGGGGTGGGTATTTGGGGCGTGCGTGGGGTGGGTATTTGGGGCGTGCGTGGGGTGGGTATTTGGGGCGTGGGGTGGGTATTTGGGGCGTGCGTGGGGTGGGTATTTGGGGCGTGCGTGGGGTGGGTATTTGGGGCGTGCGTGGGGTGGGTATTTGGGGCGTGCGTGGGGTGGGTATTTGGGGGTGCGTGGGGTGGGTATTTGGGGCGTGCGTGGGGTGGGTATTTGGGGCGTGCGTGGGGTGGGTATTTGGGGCGTGGGGTGGGTATTTGGGGCGTGCGTGGGGTGGGTATTTGGGGCGTGCGTGGGGTGGGTATTTGGGGCCGTGCGTGGGGTGGGTATTTGGGCGTGCGTGGGGGTGGGTATTTGGGCGTGCGTGGTGGGTGGGTATTTGGGGCGTGCGTGGGGTGGGTATTTGGGGCGTGCGTGGGGTGGGTATTTGGGGCGTGCGTGGGGTGGGTATTTGGGGCGTGGGGTGGGTATTTGGGGCGTGCGTGGGGTGGGTATTTTGGGGCGTGCGTGGGGTGGGTATTTGGGGCGTGCGTGGGGTGGGTATTTGGGGCGCGTGGGGTGGGTATTTGGGGCGTGGGGTGGGTATTTGGGGCGTGCGTGGGGTGGGTATTTGGGGCGTGCGTGGGGTGGGTATTTGGGGCGTGCGTGGGGTGGGTATTTGGGGCGTGGGGTGGGTATTTGGGGCGTGCGTGGGGTGGGTATTTGGGGCGTGCGTGGGGTGGGTATTTGGGGCGTGCGTGGGGTGGGTATTTGGGGCGTGCGTGGGGTGGGTATTTGGGGCGTGGGGTGGGTATTTGGGGCGTGCGTGGGGTGGGTATTTGGGGCGTGCGTGGGGTGGGTATTTGGGGCGTGCGTGGGGTGGGTATTTGGGGCGTGGGGTGGGTATTTGGGGCGTGCGTGGGGTGGGTATTTGGGGCGTGCGTGGGGTGGGTATTTGGGGCGTGCGTGGGGTGGGTATTTGGGGCGTGGGGTGGGTATTTGGGGCGTGCGTGGGGTGGGTATTTGGGGCGTGCGTGGGGTGGGTATTTGGGGCGTGCGTGGGGTGGGTATTTGGGGCGTGCGTGGGGTGGGTATTTGGGGCGTGCGTGGGGTGGGTATTTGGGGCTGCGTGGGGTGGGTATTTGGGGCGTGCGTGGGGTGGGTATTTGGGGCGTGCGTGGGGTGGGTATTTGGGGCGTGGGGGTGGGTATTGGGGCGTGCGTGGGGTGGGTATTTGGGGCGTGCGTGGGGTGGGTATTTGGGGCGTGCGTGGGGTGGGTATTTGGGGCGTGCGTGGGGTGGGTATTTGGGGCGTGGGGTGGGGTGGGTATTTGGGGCGTGCGTGGGGTGGGTATTTGGGGGCGTGCGTGGGGTGGGTATTTGGGGCGTGCGTGGGGTGGGTATTTGGGGCGTGGGGTGGGTATTTGGGGCGTGCGTGGGGTGGGTATTTGGGGCGTGCGTGGGGTGGGTATTTGGGGCGTGCGTGGGGTGGGTATTTGGGGCGTGGTGGGGTGGTATTTGGGGCGTGCGTGGGGTGGGTATTTGGGGCGTGCGTGGGGTGGGTATTTGGGGCGTGCGTGGGGTGGGTATTTGGGCGTGCGTGGGGTGGGTATTTGGGGCGTGCGTGGGGTGGGTATTTGGGGCGTGCGTGGGGTGGGTATTTGGGGCGTGCGTGGGGTGGGTATTTGGGGCGTGCGTGGGGTGGGTATTTGGGGCGTGCGTGGGGTGGGTATTTGGGGCGTGGGGTGGGTATTTGGGGCGTGCTGGGGTGGGTATTTGGGGCGTGCGTGGGGTGGGTATTTGGGGCGTGCGTGGGGTGGGTATTTGGGGCGTGGGGTGGGTATTTGGGGCGTGCGTGGGGTGGGTATTTGGGGCGTGCGTGGGGTGGGTATTTGGGGCGTGCGTGGGGTGGGTATTTGGGGCGTGCGTGGGGTGGGTATTTGGGGGCGTGGGGTGGGTATTTGGGGCGTGCGTGGGGTGGGTATTTGGGGCGTGCGTGGGGTG
The DNA here is from genome assembly GCF_963454915.1 of Gymnoscopelus microlampas. Classification (NCBI taxonomy): domain Eukaryota; kingdom Metazoa; phylum Chordata; class Actinopteri; order Myctophiformes; family Myctophidae; genus Gymnoscopelus; species Gymnoscopelus microlampas. The sequence continues at coordinate 4,481 of NW_028155786.1, read as the reverse complement.
GGTATTTGGGGCGTGCGTGGGGTGGGTATTTGGGGCGTGCGTGGGGTGGGTATTTGGGGCGTGGGGTGGGTATTTGGGGCGTGCGTGGGGTGGGTATTTGGGGCGTGCGTGGGGTGGGTATTTGGGGCGTGCGTGGGGTGGGTATTTGGGCGTGCGTGGGGTGGGTATTTGGGGCGTGCGTGGGGTGGGTATTTGGGGCGTGCGTGGGGTGGGTATTTGGGGCGTGCGTGGGGTGGGTATTTGGGGCGTGGGGTGGGTATTTGGGGCGTGCGTGGGGTGGGTATTTGGGGCGTGCGTGGGGTGGGTATTTGGGGCGTACGTGGGGTGGGTATTTGGGGCGTGCGTGGGGTGGGTATTTGGGGCGTGGGGTGGGTATTTGGGGCGTGCGTGGGGTGGGTATTTGGGGCGTGCGTGGGGTGGGTATTTGGGGCGTGCGTGGGGTGGGTATTTGGGCGTGCGTGGGGTGGGTATTTGGGGCGTGCGTGGGGTGGGTATTTGGGGCGTGCGTGGGGTGGGTATTTGGGCGTGCGTGGGGTGGGTATTTGGGGCGTGCGTGGGGTGGGTATTTGGGGCGTGCGTGGGGTGGGTATTTGGGGCGTGCGTGGGGTGGGTATTTGGGGCGTGCGTGGGGTGGGTATTTGGGGCGTGCGTGGGGTGGGTATTTGGGGCGTGCGTGGGGTGGGTATTTGGGCGTGCGTGGGGTGGGTATTTGGGGCGTGCGTGGGGTGGGTATTTGGGGCGTGCGTGGGGTGGGTATTTGGGGCGTGCGTGGGGTGGGTATTTGGGCGTGGGGGGTGGGTATTTGGGGCGTGCGTGGGGTGGGTATTTGGGGCGTGCGTGGGGTGGGTATTTGGGGCGTGCGTGGGGTGGGTATTTGGGGCGTGCGTGGGGTGGTTTTGGGGCGTGGGGTGGGTATTTGGGGCGTGCGTGGGGTGGGTATTTGGGCGTGCGTGGGGTGGGTATTTGGGGGCTGCGTGGGGTGGGTATTTGGGGCTTGGGGTGGGTATTTGGGGCGTGCGTGGGGTGGGTATTTGGGGCGTGCGTGGGGTGGGTATTTGGGGCGTGCGTGGGGTGGGTATTTGGGGCGTGCGTGGGGTGGGTATTTGGGGCGTGGGGTGGGTATTTGGGGCGTGCGTGGGGTGGGTATTTGGGGCGTGCGTGGGGTGGGTATTTGGGGCGTGCGTGGGGTGGGTATTTGGGGCGTGCGTGGGGTGGGTATTTGGGGCGTGCGTGGGTGGGTATTTGGGGCGTGCGTGGGGTGGGTATTTGGGGCGTGCGTGGGGTGGGTATTTGGGGCGTGCGTGGGGTGGGTATTTGGGGCGTGGGGTGGGTATTTGGGGCGTGCGTGGGGTGGGTATTTGGGGCGTGCGTGGGGTGGGTATTTGGGGCGTGCGTGGGGTGGGTATTTGGGGCGTTGGGGTGGGTATTTGGGGCGTGCGTGGGGTGGGTATTTGGGGCGTGCGTGGGGTGGGTATTTGGGGCGTGCGTGGGGTGGGTATTTGGGGCGTGCGTGGGGTGGGTATTTGGGGCGTGGGGTGGGTATTTGGGGCGTGCGTGGGGTGGGTATTTGGGGCGTGCGTGGGGTGGGTATTTGGGGCGTGCGTGGGGTGGGTATTTGGGGCGTGGGGTGGGTATTTGGGGCGTGCGTGGGGTGGGTATTTGGGGCGTGCGTGGGGTGGGTATTTGGGGCGTGCGTGGGGTGGGTATTTGGGGCGTGCGTGGGGTGGGTATTTGGGGCGTGGGGTGGGTATTTGGGGCGTGCGTGGGGTGGGTATTTGGGGCGTGCGTGGGGTGGGTATTTGGGGCGTGCGTGGGGTGGGTATTTGGGGCGTGCGTGGGGTGGGTATTTGGGGCGTGGGGGTGGGTATTTGGGGCGTGCGTGGGGTGGGTATTTGGGGCGTGCGTGGGGTGGGTATTTGGGGCGTGCGTGGGGTGGGTATTTGGGGCGTGGGGTGGGTATTTGGGGCGTGCGTGGGGTGGGTATTTGGGGCGTGCGTGGGGTGGGTATTTGGGGCGTGCGTGGGGTGGGTATTTGGGGCGTGCGTGGGGTGGGTATTTGGGCGTGGGGTGGGTATTTGGGGCGTGCGTGGGGTGGGTATTTGGGGCGTGCGTGGGGTGGGTATTTGGGGCGTGCGTGGGGTGGGTATTTGGGGCGTGCGTGGGTGGGTATTTGGGGCGTGGGGTGGGTATTTGGGGCGTGCGTGGGGTGGGTATTTGGGGCGTGCGTGGGGTGGGTATTTGGGGCGTGCGTGGGGTGGGTATTTGGGGCGTGCGTGGGTGGGTATTTGGGGCGTGCGTGGGGTGGGTATTTGGGGCGTGCGTGGGGTGGGTATTTGGGGCGTGGGGTGGGTATTTGGGCGTGCGTGGGGTGGGTATTTGGGGCGTGCGTGGGGTGGGTATTTGGGGCGTGCGTGGGGTGGGTATTTGGGGCGTGCGTGGGGTGGGTATTTGGGGCGTGGGGTGGTATTTGGGGCGTGCGTGGGGTGGGTATTTGGGGCGTGCGTGGGGGTGGTATTGGGGCGTGCGTGGGGTGGTATTTGGGGCGTGCGTGGGGTGGGTATTTGGGGGCGTGGGGTGGGTATTTGGGGCGTGCGTGGGTGGGTATTTGGGGCGTGCGTGGGGTGGGTATTTGGGGCGTGCGTGGGGTGGGTATTTGGGGCGTGCGTGGGGTGGGTATTTGGGGCGTGGGGTGGGTATTTGGGGCGTGCGTGGGGTGGGTATTTGGGGCGTGCGTGGGGTGGGTATTTGGGGCGTGCGTGGGGTGGGTATTTGGGGCGTGGGGTGGGTATTTGGGGCGTGCGTGGGGTGGGTATTTGGGGCGTGCGTGGGGTGGGTATTTGGGGCGTGGGGTGGGTATTTGGGGCGTGCGTGGGGTGGGTATTTGGGGCGTGCGTGGGGTGGGTATTTGGGGCGTGCGTGGGGTGGGTATTTGGGGCGTGGGGTGGGTATTTGGGGCGTGCGTGGGGTGGGTATTTGGGGCGTGCGTGGGGTGGGTATTTGGGGCGTGCGTGGGGTGGGTATTTGGGGCGTGCGTGGGGTGGGTATTTGGGGCGTGCGTGGGGTGGGTATTTGGGGCGTGCGTGGGGTGGGTATTTGGGGCGTGCGTGGGGTGGGTATTTGGGGCGTGCGTGGGGTGGGTATTTGGGGCGTGGGGTGGGTATTTGGGGCGTGCGTGGGGTGGGTATTTGGGCGTGCGTGGGGTGGGTATTTGGGGCGTGCGTGGGGTGGGTATTTGGGGCGTGCGTGGGGTGGGTATTTGGGGCGTGGGGTGGGTATTTGGGGCGTGCGTGGGGTGGGTATTTGGGGCGTGCGTGGGGTGGGTATTTGGGGCGTGCGTGGGGTGGGTATTTGGGGCGTGGGGTGGGTATTAGGGCGTGCGTGGGGTGGGTATTTGGGGCGTGCGTGGGGTGGGTATTTGGGGCGTGCGTGGGGTGGGTATTTGGGGCGTGGGGTGGGTATTTGGGGCGTGCGTGGGGTGGGTATTTGGGGCGTGCGTGGGGTGGGTATTTGGGGCGTGCGTGGGGTGGGTATTTGGGGCGTGCGTGGGGTGGGTATTTGGGGCGTGGGTGGGTATTTGGGGCGTGCGTGGGGTGGGTATTTGGGGCGTGCGTGGGGTGGGTATTTGGGGCGTGCGTGGGGTGGGTATTTGGGCGTGCGTGGGGTGGGTATTTGGGGCGTGCGTGGGGTGGGTATTTGGGGCGTGCGTGGGGTGGGTATTTGGGGCGTGCGTGGGGTGGGTATTTGGGGCGTGCGTGGGGTGGGTATTTGGGGCGTGGGGTGGGTATTTGGGGCGTGCGTGGGGTGGGTATTTGGGGCGTGCGTGGGGTGGGTATTTGGGGCGTGCGTGGGGTGGGTATTTGGGGCGTGCGTGGGGTGGGTATTTGGGGCGTGGGGTGGGTATTTTGGGCGTGCGTGGGGTGGGTATTTGGGGCGTGCGTGGGGTGGGTATTTGGGGCGTGCGTGGGGTGGGTATTTGGGGCGTGGCGTACTCGATGTGGGGTGGGTATTTGGGGCGTGCGTGGGGTGGGTATTTGGGGCGTGCGTGGGGTGGGTATTTGGGGCGTGGGGTGGGTATTTGGGGCGTGCGTGGGGTGGGTATTTGGGGCGTGCGTGGGGTGGGTATTTGGGGCGTGCGTGGGGTGGGTATTTGGGGCGTGCGTGGGGTGGGTATTTGGGGCGTGGGGTGGGTATTTGGGGCGTGCGTGGGGTGGGTATTTGGGGCGTGCGTGGGGTGGGTATTTGGGGCGTGCGTGGGGTGGGTATTTGGGGCGTGGGTGGGTATTTGGGGCGTGCGTGGGGTGGGTATTTGGGGCGTGCGTGGGGTGGGTATTTGGGGCGTGCGTGGGGTGGGTATTGGGGCGTGCGTGGGGTGGGTATTTGGGGCGTGGGTGGGTATTTGGGCGTGCGTGGGGTGGGTATTTGGGGCGTGCGTGGGTGGGGTATTTGGGCCGCGTGCGTGGGGTGGGTATTTGGGGCGTGCG
>NW_028155787.1:0-11859 GCF_963454915.1 Gymnoscopelus microlampas | reverse complement strand
CATTTGATACGCCGCATGTTATAGTGCAGCGCTGCCTGAGACTCAGAGACTCAGAACACATCATCAACCAGAGGAGACTGTTGTCGCCTCCGTGCACGCCACCTGCATACAAGTATATATATATATATATATATATATATATATATATACGACCCAGTGACAGTGGTGGGAAAAGTACTCAAATGTTTTACTTATGTAAAAGTATCAATACTGCAATATAGAAATACTCCGTTACAAGTAAAAGTCCGGAATTCAAAATTGACTTAGGTAAAAGTACAAAAGTATTGGTATCAAAATGAACTTAAAGTGCCAAAAGTTAAAGTACTAAAATGTTTGAAAATATCAGATCTACAAGCTCACAACGCGTCGCGATGCGACGCGTTGTGAGCACTTGTAGATCTTATATTTTCAAATAGCCTATGTATAAAATAGGGCTAAAGTGGTTAATATATGTTTCATAATGTCATAATTTACATCTGAAAAGTAACTAGTAACTAAAGTTTTCAAATAAATGTTGTGGAGTAAAAGTACAATATTTGCCTCTGAGATGTAGAGGAGTCGAAGTATTGGGAATTTGAAATACTCAAGTAAAGTACAAATACCTCAAAATTGTACTTAAGTACAGTACTTAAGTACAGTAAATGCACTTACTTTCCACCACTGCATACAAGTATATACGACCCAGAGGGGCTGATATAAGATTTACACAACATCTACAAAAATGTTAGCGTTCCTAGAATACAGTTCAACCAAACTGTTGACAACACATCAACTCAGTTACTGTGAAAAGACAAGATGTTATAACGCTGTGTTTCCACTCACAGCCACAGGCAGTCAGAGGAACATTTGGGTTTCCGTTGGTACAGCTGGGACATGTCTTTTTATTTTAACTGAGTGCAGAACAATTTAGCATATTTGACAGTTTTTTTTCTTTTATTGTTGTTGTATATTGAGTGCACTTTATTTAACCCGTTAAGACCGGGAACGCATCCGTGCCATTTTTCAGATTTCTTTGGCTATTAAAACATTGTGAAAATGTGTGCAAATCTTTGAATTTATACAGTATTTTTTGAAGCGAACATTTGTAACTCAAATCTTTGCTTCTGGGGGATTCTACAAATGTCTTCTAAATCCTTTATAATATCAGTGGTTCCCAAAATGTTTCATGTCACAGACCCCCAAAATGATATGTATTTGGCCACGGACCCTCATCTCAAAATATGCTGTTCCAGGGACCCCGTCCCCAGAGGCAAAGGATTTTAGATACAAATGTTAAGTATATTCAAAGATTTGCACACATTTTCATGATTTTTTCAAAAATAGCCAAAGACATCTTAAAATGACACAGATGCGTTCCCGGTCTTAATGGGTTAAATAAAACTTGAACTGTGAGGTTGGAACACCAACACGGTTCATCAGGGCAACAACTTTCCATGTAACTAAATACATTCAAGGACCGACATAACTTTGTAAAGAATGTGCTTGCTTATCGATTTGTATCAGACAGAAGGCATTGTGTGTGAAAGACGTTTCCTTGGCCTGTGCCCTGCTTGTTACAAACCGTAGCAGAGTAGTGGTGGGTATATGAACCATAAGAGCCACAACGGATCTGCAAGTTAACAATGCTAACACCAAGCAATTTCTGAGGAAACTCTGGATAATATTTTCTTCCACACAATAACACTGTATGCCTGGTGAGGGGTAATAAAAAAAAACACCCAATTTAAAAGGCTAACCTCAGCAGAGAAGGCAGTAGCACGGTGTATGTGTGTGTGTGTGTGTGTGTGTGTGTGTGTGTGTGTGTGTGTGTGTGTGTGTGTGTGTGTGTGTGTGTGTGTGTGTGTGTGTGTGTGTGTGTGTGTGTGTGTGTGTGTGTGTGTGCGTGTGCTGTCTGTGAATGTAATGCCTTTAGACTCCCACTGCTCCACACATTAACGAGCCATAAGACACCAACCGTGTGCGGGTTCTGTGTGTGTGTGTGTGTGTGTGTGTGTGTGTGTGTACCTTGTGTGGGTCCAGTGTGAAGTTGGGTCTCAGCAGACTGCCGGCGTCTGCGTGGTTGTCATGGTCCACTTCGTACATGTTGTAGGACGGGTTGCCAATCTCCACGTTTATCCCCCCGTTGGTCATGGGTTGCCTCTGCACACGTTTCCCCCTGTGGGGAGGGGGGAGGGAGGGGAGGGGAGGGGAGGGGAGGAGAGGGGGGGAGGAGGGGAAGAGCGAGGCACCAGCCCAGACATCAGCGCAAAAAAAGCGTGACATTTTTTTTAATTTTTTTTTTTGCAAATGAATGAGGTAACGCCCTGTTTGATCACACTACAGTGTCACACAGAAGCATCAAAAGTAGCAGATCTACAAGCTGGAAACGTGGCGCTGTGCTACTTTTGATGCTTTTGAATTTGAATCCTGAAAAGTAACAGTTTTGGAACATGTGAGGTTTCCACCCGACACACAGCATGCGTTGGCACCGTTGGCGCTGCATGGCGCCTGTACTCAGTACAACAACAAACAGCTGTATATAATCTGGACTCAGTACAACAACAAACAGCTGTATATAATCAGGACTCAGTACAACAACAAACAGCTGTATATAATCTGGACTCAGTACAACAACAAACAGCTGTATATAATCTGGACTCAGTACATCAACAAACAGCTGTATATAATCTGGACTCAGTACAACAACACACAGCTGTATATAATCTGGACTCAGTACAACAACAAACAGCTGTATATAATCTGGACTCAGTACATCAACAAACAGCTGTATATAATCTGTACTCAGTACAACAACAAACAGCTGTATATAAACTGGACTCAGTACAACAACAAACAGCTGTATATAAACTGGACTCAGTACAACAACAAACAGCTGTATATAATCTGGACTCAGTACAACAACAAACAGCTGTATATAATCTGGACTCAGTACAACAACAAACAGCTGTATATAATCTGGACTCAGTACAACAACAAACAGCTGTATATAATCTGGACTCAGTACAACAACAAACAGCTGTATATAATCTGGACTCAGTACATCAACAAACAGCTGTATATAATCTGGACTCAGTACAACAACACACAGCTGTATATAATCTGGACTCAGTACAACAACAAACAGCTGTATATAATCTGGACTCAGTACAACAACAAACAGCTGTATATAATCTGTACTCAGTACAACAACAAACAGCTGTATATAAACTGGACTCAGTACAACAACAAACAGCTGTATATAATCTGGACTCAGTACAACAACAAACAGCTGTATATAATCTGGACTCAGTACAACAACAAACAGCTGTATATAAACTGGACTCAGTACAACAACAAACAGCTGTATATAATCTGGACTCAGTACAACAACAAACAGCTGTATATAATCTGGACTCAGTACAACAACAAACAGCTGTATATAATCTGGACTCAGTACAACAACAAACAGCTGTATATAATCTGGACTCAGTACAACAACAAACAGCTGTATATAATCTGGACTCAGTACAACAACAAACAGCTGTATATAATCTGGACTCAGTACAACAACAAACAGCTGTATATAATCTGGACTCAGTACATCAACAAACAGCTGTATATAATCTGTACTCAGTACAACAACAAACAGCTGTATATAATCTGTACTCAGTACAACAACAAACAGCTGTATATAATCTGTACTCAGTACAACAACAAACAGCTGTATATAATCTGGACTCAGTACAACAACAAACAGCTGTATATAATCTGGACTCAGTACAACAACAAACAGCTGTATATAATCTGGACTCAGTACAACAACAAACAGCTGTATATAATCTGGACTCAGTACAACAACAAACAGCTGTATATAATCTGGACTCAGTACATCAACAAACAGCTGTATATAATCTGTACTCAGTACAACAACAAACAGCTGTATATAATCTGTACTCAGTACAACAACAAACAGCTGTATATAATCTGGACTCAGTACAACAACAAACAGCTGTATATAATCTGGACTCAGTACAACAACAAACAGCTGTATATAATCTGGACTCAGTACAACAACAAACAGCTGTATATAATCTCAAAGTCACGCCGCCACACGACGGCCTACTTTCCATAATGTGATGGAGCGCTCTATAAGGCGCCGGGCCAATCAAAGGGCCTTTACTGTATACCGCCGACTGTAATCGTTCCCCCACATCTCTGTTAGAAATGGAAAACTTGCTCACTTGTTACCATAAAACATTTCAAAGCAGAGGAAATGCAGAGCTGGACTTCTCTGTGTGTCTACAGTATATACTGTTGCTGTAGCTTGGTGGCCTTTGAACATGATGTGTGTGTGTGTGTGTGTGTGTGTGTGTGTGTGTGTGTGTGTGTGTGTGTGTGTGTGTGTGTTTACCTCTGCCTCCGTCTGCAGATGAAGACGCCCGCCACCACAGTGACGATCAGGATGACCAGCAGGACCAGAGGCACGATGATGGCGATGCTCCCTGAGGCAGAGATATGGAGGGAGGAGGTGGGGGCGGGGGGGGGGGGCGGGGGGAGGAGGGGTGGAGAGATGGAGAGGGGGGAGGAGAGTTGGATAGTGTTGATTAGTTTTTGTTTCGTTTTAGTCGACTAAATACCATAACATTTTAATCGACTAAATCTACAGTTGATTTAGTCGACTAAAATGTATGTTGGCGGTGCCTTGATGGCGTCATAATGGCTGATTTTACACTTGGTTGCATGCTGAAAATAGCCGATCTACAAGCTCACAACGTGAGCGGCGCGACACGTTGTGAGCTTGTAGATCTGCTATTTTCAGAGCGCAACACCCGAGCTCAAACAAACATAAAGTGACTTGTCTTTTAGTTCTACTAGATCTCTTCTCCACTAGATCCCTCACTAACATTTTAGTCTAGTTTTTATTTGTTGACGAAACTGTCAATATATTTAGTCATAGTTTTAATCATCATAGCTTAGTTTTTATTTAGTTTTTATTTAATTTTCGTCAGTGAAAAAAGGTAGTTGACATTTTTCGCCATAGTTTTAGTCAACAAAATCAACACTGATCTACAGTAGATAGACAGTGACTTTGTCCATTTTCCTTCCACACCTCCTGCATGGCGCGTTTGACCCAAGATGATGTTGGGTCAAAGAACACCAATGGTTTTGATCATGTGGAAGTTAAATGGTGGATGTGTGGATAGGACTCTATATGAACAAACGTGTTGTATCAACAAAATGCATCGCATTCTGTTTGTGTGACATGCATGATGCAACGGTTTTGAAGGTGAAACTGGTCAAAGTCACTGCAGCCACCTACTGGATGCATTGTGTCACTGCAGACACCTACTGTATGCATTGTGTCACTGCAGACACCTACTGTATGCATTGTGTCACTGCAGTGTCACGTTGTGAGCTTGTAGGTCTGCTATAGTGAAATTGATGTAACCAAACGATAAAACAACCCCAACTGAGATAAATTGAATTGGGGGGGGGGGGGACTATTGCTCATGAAATAAATGCATTAGCCCGAGATACAAAACAAACTCCTGAAAAAACAGATGGCGGGACAAGTATGACTTGAACAATAATTCATTGTGTGTTTTCTGTTTCTGGAAATGTGTTTACAAAAATCCTGTTAAAGTGCGTTGAATTCCACCCATTGGATGTGCACAAAGTCACTACGATGTGGGCTGTGTGATATTCCAGCTGCAGAAAGCTATTGTAGATTCTATTTTATCCAACATGCCAGATAGTATTGCTATAGAGCTAGAGCTGATGCAAAGGAAGCTTTGAATACTGCTGGATTGGAAAGGTTGTGTGTGACGTTCAAGGTCATAAGGCTTAGTAAATCTGGCCCTACACTGAGTCTATCAAAGCCCAGCTATAGCTATACATTCAACCAACCGACATCGCCCTCCTTAGAGCCCCGCACTCTCACTAATAGGGCTAAGGGTGAAAGGCCATGGAGACCACCACATTCAGTAGGGCAGTGGTTCTCAGAAGTTCCTCAACCCCAAAATAGCATTGAAAAGCTTTGTATGGGAGTCCGTGCTCTGAAACATAGAAAAGGGAAAATTTGCAGTCTGAAGGTGCTCAGTGAATTCCATGGCAATCATACAGACAGATGGACCGACATCTTCCTCAGAGGCCAGCTGTCCGTGTCATAGATTTATTAAGCTATTCAAAAATAGAAGATCTACAAGCTTGTTGTAAACTCAAACATATTCAAAGAACTAAGACAGATAGGCCGGGAATTAATTAAAACAGTTACACTGTGGAACAAAAGTGTTGGAGACCATTTCCCTGTATTGACCCAAGGAAGGCAGTGATCTGAGGGACGTGTGGAGCTCATTCCAGGCAGATGGAGCACTAACAGAGAATGCTGCCTTAACTAGCTCTGTATGAGCAAATAGAACCTTGAGCGTCAGGAAGTCACTGGAGCGAGTCTGGTAGGAGCTAGGGTTCTGATCCAACAAGGCACTGATATAAGCCTGAGACGCTTTAAATGTTTTTAAAGCCATGTTTTGAACGTGTCAACGGTGACAAAAAAAATCACCCTTTTGTGTGTAAGGAGAGACAGGCGAGGCGGCTGGCCCGTGTGATAACAGGGAAGAGAGACTGTTGTTGCTGTTCCATTATGAGTCTCCCTACACAACTCAGACACGTATTAAGAAAACAAATATCTATTTCAGTCATTCAAACATGTGAACTGGTGTACTGTACCATCGCAGACTCCTTTATTTAAAATGACCAAAACAACGTCATTAGATTGAATAATGCTATGTACGGTATGTCTGTAAGTTATAGATTCTGTAATGTATGTGTCTGTACAGTAAGTTATCGATTCTCAGACCAACATAACTTTGTGAAATGTGCTTGGCTGTTGTTTTGCATCAGACACACACACACACACACACACACACACACACACACACACACACACACACACACACACACACACACACACACACACACACACACACACACACACACACACACACACACACACACACACACACACACACACACACACACACACACACACACCACATTGTGTGAGAGTTTCTTTGGCGTGTACTCTCGCCTGCTTGTTAGAAATCTTAGCATTGGTGGGAGTTGTGCTCATTGAACCGCGGTAAGGGCCACAAGTATCTGCAAGTTAACAATGCTAACAAGCAATTTCTGTGGAAACTGGAGATAATATTTCCTTCCACACAATAACACTTACAGTGTGTGTGTGTGTGTGTGTGTGTGTGTGTGTGTGTGCCTCAGCCTGGTGGGGGAAAAATATCCAATTTAGAGGCTGTAGCCTCAGCAGACAGAAAGGCAGCACCGTGTGCTCTCCTCAACGTAATTGCTTAGCTCCCAGCCCACATTAATAAGCCATAACCTTTTCACCTAAAAGTCAAGAGTGAAAGCATGTAAATAAGAAAATAATGCATGAATATCAGTTTCCTGTAATTACCTTCCCTGTTACCTCCATTATTTCACCTGTAGGAGTGGCTCATTATCTCGGATTTGACAGAACACCTTAGGGTTTGATAATGTTACTGCACGATCCAATCCAAAGACAGACTTATATACATAATACATATCAAGTAAATACTTGAGTATTTACTTCAGTATATATATACATATATATATAAGAGATCCAGTAGAACTAAAAGACAAGTAATTTTATACATGGTTGAGCTCGGGTGTTACACTCTGAAAATAGCAGATCTACAAGCTCACAACGCGTCGCAGCGTACAACCAAGTGCAAAGTCAGCCATTACTACACCATCAAGGCACCACCTAAATACATTTTAGTCGACTAAAATTTAGTTGACTAACAATCGAATGATATTTAGTCGACTAAAACTAGACAAAAACTAAAACCTTTCAGATGACTAAAATATGACTAAAACTAAATGAAATTGTATACAAAAGACTATGACTGAAACTAAATTGCTGTCAAAATCAACACTGCAAGAGGCATATGGAATTCTCTGAAAACATTATGCTCTTGAAAAGATTAAGAATAAGACTAATACACAGAAGGGGATTTAGTGCCTTCCTCAAAGGCTTTGATGCTGTTTGGAATGTAATGTCTGTGGATTGGAATGGGAGACGCTCTAACCAACCACTACATTACTGTAATGCAATTTATTGCAATCTGCTCGCTCGGTCATGCATCATTTCCTCACTAGTTTCCAGGGAGCGTACGGTTAGTTACTCACCTCCGGCGGTGTTGTCCGATCTGCTGCTCTTGTTGGGGGCGGGCCTCTCGCACTGCGTTCCCGCCCAATTGACCGAACACCTGGAGGGGGAGGGGTCAAAAGAAAGAAAGAATCACCTGAGCCGTCGTCGTCTCTCCTATAGCATTAAGAGGCTTCTGAGGAACACGCCTGAAGGGATACTCAGGGCACGCCGGTGTCACGCACCGGGAATAGACGATCGGGCAATTACCGATCTACAATCACGGTAATTGCAGATCAGTAGTTATCATGCGATAGCCTGGAATTCAGACGGAGGACTTGTTCAGCGTTTTTTTTTTTTTGTGTGTTGTTTTCACTTGGCTTCTCCGTCTGTCAGTCTTCCTATGGGAAAGGGCCAGTTTCGGAACGCCAGGGAGCCAATTCTGATTGGTCTGTGGGCGGGGGGGCGGGACCAGAGCCTTCCAATGTACACATTCCAGTCACTTCCCTTTCTACTGTGATTCGTTGAGCACTATCCAATCAGCAATGACGACGTGCCTACAAGTAACGGGTGACGTTCGGAAATCCGGCTGAGCGAGCGTCTCTATCTGTATTCCAGGCTAAAGGTGAGACACAAGTCTGGGATTCAGAGGTGACACACTTTGAAGTGTTTTGATCTTAAACCCAAAACACATAATGCAACCTCACAGAAATTAACCCTTTAAGACCAGGGACGCATCTGTCATTTTTTTTATTCTTTGGGCTATTAAAAAAATAGCAGATCTGCTATTTTGTGCAAAATGCTATTTTTGCAAATCTTTAATATATCGCCTTCAAAAATACATATTCAAAGATTTGCAGTGCCGCAAATCAGCCGCGCTATGAGTGCTATGAGCTATGAGCGCTATGAGCTTGTATATCTGCTATTTTTGAATAGCCAAAGAAATGTTAAAATGACACAGGGCTTAACATGTCGGGCTGTTTTGCAAAAATAGATAAATACTTAAATAAGAGACGGAATGCAAAACAAGACGTCATCTCATTTGTGTTGGGATGGAGGTCCAACGGGGGTCCGATGGGGTGTGTGTGATGTACGACGGGGGTCCGATGGGGTGTGTGTGATGTACGACGGGGGTCCGATGGGGTGTGTGTGATGTACGACGGGGGTCCGATGGGGTGTGTGTGATGTACGAGCCCCCGTTAGAGAAGGTGAGATCCAATTTACACATGATTGACGCAGATGCAGCTCCGTAAAGCATGAGTGATCTGATGGCTGCGCCCGGCGGGATGATGATGATAGGGACAGAAATGATTCTAAATTACATGCACTCTAAGAATCGGGAACATCAAAGCCGTCATAAATAAGAATGCAGACCCCATACATATGGCAAATTAATCACACCCTCTTAGAACTAAATGTCACAGTGGAAACGCCGGCATGAATTTTAATAAGATCGTTGAGGCGAGCTGAGAGTTCATCTCTTTGATTGTAGCAAAAGCATTTTAAAAAAATAGAAAAATAAATCCATGAGAAAACATTTAATTCTCTCTCTCTCAGCTTAATCTAGATTCATTCATCTTCTTCTACTTTTGATATATTAATGAATCTACGTTATTACAGCATGAAACCAAACAAAAATACATAATTGATATGACGTTAAATGAAGTCATCTTATGTTAAAGGGCATTGAAACCCTTCTGTTCAGGTTTAAAATGACAGCAGATAACAAAACAGGACAGCAGTGGTGGAAAGTAGTACATTTACTTAAGTACTGTCTTTAAGTAACATTTTGAGGTATTTGTACTTTACTTGAGTATTTCCAATTTCCAATACTTTTACTTCTACTCCACTTCATCTTGGATCCAAATATTGTACTTTTTGTTTTGGAAAACTTTAGTTACTAGTCACTTTGTAGATTTTGATTATTATTACAAAATATATATTAACAACTTCAGCCCTATATACATTTCGGCAATTTGAAAATAGCCGCAATGTGAGCTTGTAGATCTGCTATCTTCAAAAGATTTTTATACATTTGAAAAATTAAAATGGGACATTCTGCATAATGAGTATTTTTACCTTTGGTACTTTAAGTACATTTTGATGCCAATACTCATGTACTTCTACTCAAGTACATTTTGAATTCCAGACTTGTAACATAGTACTTCTATATTCCAGTATTGATACTTTTACTTAAGTAAAAATGTGAGTACTTTTTCCACCACTGCAGGCCAGTTAGCCTCAGGCAGCTAATAATATAATGATGTGTGTGTTAGATGTAAGATATACCCAGATGATCCACTGTTTCTATGTGCCAAGCATAGACATCTATCTGACAGTAGTGTCAATACAAATCTGATCTATCACACCCATTACTCATTTGATTATGGGCAGCTGTATCGCTTACATCACTGAGTACTAATAAGGTCAGCCTTATGCAGTCGGCCATTGTTTTTACCCTGCTGTACCTGAATGGGAAAATAAACTACAAAATCAGCCTAGTGCTGCACCCCCCCCCCCCTCTTTAACCCTCTGGAGTAAACTGGACCCGAGTTGGCGCTGTACTTGGACGGCTTCTTTTTTTTCTCCGAACTATTCTACACCAAATCTCTCGCCCCCAAAATTTGACCGATCTACAAGCTCACAATGCGTCGCAACGGAACGCATTGTGGGTTTGGTCGACTAAAACTATGACGAAAAAAGTTTGTCGACCTTTTTCACTGACAAAAACTAAATAAAAACGACATACAGACTAAGCTATGATGACTTAAATATACTGACAATGTCGTCAACAAATAAAAACTACACAAACATGTTAGGGAGGACTAGTGGAGAAGAGATCCAGTAGAACTAAAAGGTCCTACTGGGTCGCGCTCTGAAAATAGCAGATCTACAAGCTCGAGCTTGTAGATCTGCTATTCCCAGCATGCAAACAAGTGTAAAATCAGCCATTATGACGCCATCAAGGCACCGCCAACATACATTTTAGTCGACTAAATCAACTGTAGATTTAGTCGAACAAGACTAGATAAACACATTTCAGATGACTAAAATATGACTAAAACTGAATGGAATTTGCTGTCAATGTGCTGAATGGAATGGGTGTCAGTGAGGGGGGCGGGGGGGGGGGGGGGGGAGGGGTGTAGACAGAGCTACAGCCAGATGGAGGTAAGCAGTGGTGGACAGAAACAGAGTACATTTACTTAAGTACTGTGTTGTGTATGTTAAGCTGAGCTTAACATACACAACAAGCTCAACGTGTCGCAACGCGTCACATGGTGAGCTTGTAGGTCTGCTATTTTCAAACATCTTAGTACTTTTACTTTTGGTACTTTAAGTACATTTTGATACCAATACTTGTGTACTTTTTGAATTCCGGACTTTGACTTGTAACGGAGTACTTCTATGTTGCAGTATTGATACTTTTACATGAGTAAAACATTTGAGTACTTTGTCCACCACTGGAGTCGAGGAGGCAGGGTGCATGACGGAGGGTGTGTGTGTGTGTGTGTGTGTGTGTGTGTGTGTGTGTGTGTGTGTGTGTGTGTGTGTGTGTGTGTGTGTGTGTGGGGGGGGGGGGGGTAGGTAGGTAGGACCACCGCACATTGGGACTGGTGCTGAAACGGAGCCGGAGGAGGATGGATGGATGGAGCAGTGGGCGAACGGGCTCTGGATGCAGCAGCCCGGCGAGGCGAGAG